>NC_061074.1:7549984-7737484 GCF_021917145.1 Hypomesus transpacificus | reverse complement strand
AGGGGTAATGAGTTTGGCTGGGAGCCCATGATACTCCACACCACACAGCCAGGGACGCTGGCAGTCTTTGCAGGTGGAGGGAAACATGTCCCCCCCTCTCCCTCCGTCCCCTCTTCTCTCCCTTCTCCCCTGGCCTTCATCTGCTTTGTTTTGGCTGTTTCTGACAAGCCGAAATCCAATTATTTGAAAATACGTACTACAGTGTTGACAACCTTATACCTTTTGGACAGAATCTTCATGATATGTCACTATTGACTTTTCCCAGGCATGTGGTTAGGAGATAGGAGCTGAAGGGCACAGCAGAGGAGACCCACCTGCCCGTTATGGGGGGATAAGGAGAAAAGGAAAGCCTTTAGTAATGTTCAAATTGGTCAGCTGCTCCAATCAATAATCATTTTTCCTCGTGTTATCAGTGTATCTGTGTGAAGTGGCCCATGTAATGACTTTTCTCTCTCTCTCTCTCCCTCCATTTTCCTCTTTTTCTCCGTCTTCCATCATTCGTCCTCCGGCAGAGAACCTCTACCGCCTGGGGCGTCAGCGCTGCGATCCCCCCCCCCAGAGCAGCATTGATGGCTTGGACGACATGGAGGTGAGACCACAGTAATACTTTTCAATACCGACCGGTTTTTCTACAGTATTCTCTACAATAGCTCAACTGGATGCCTTTCATATTTGAGTGTAAGCCGATGATGCAACCTCCTATTTTTCTTCCTTTCGCCTCCCGCCCCCTTTTTGACAATTCTGTTGTAATTCTGTGGTAATGGTCTCTTTCTCTCCTCCCATCTTCTCTCCCCTCATTTTCTCTCTCCTCTCCTTCTCTCTCTTCCCTCCTTCTCTCTATCTCTCTCTCTCTCCCCTCCTTCTCTCTCTCTCTCTCTCCCCTCCTTCTCTCTCTCTCTCTCCCCTCCTTCTCTCTCTCCCCTCCTTCTCTGTCTCTCTCTCTCCCCTCCTTCTCTGTCTCTCTCTCTCCCCTCCTTCTCTGTCTCCCCATCTTCTCTCTCTCCCCTCCAGAAGAAGTGTAAGACCCATGTGTTGCTCTTGGTGGTGCATGGCGGGGAACATCTTGGACACGGCGGGCGGGGATCCAGGCGCAAAGGCCGGCGACGCCGCCACGCTGGCGTCTGTCCTGGAGAAGGTGGCGGGGGCACACTTCCAGGCCGCGGCCGAGCATGTGATGATCAAACTGGTGCCCTGCCCTGCTGTGTGTGCTGAGGCCTTCTCCCTCGTCTCCAAGTGAGTGACCCACATGGATGTGGGGGGGGAGGGGGGGGGGCGGGATAGAGGAAGGGAACAGGAGGAGGGAGGAAGGGAAGGAAAGGAGGAGGGAGGAAGAGATGAGGGGGGGTTAAGAGAGTGAGGATGAAGGGGAGCCTTGTCTCGTAGGTAGTTAAGCTAACTTCCATGGTGAGGCTCATGTAGCCTGCTCTTTAAAGTTGTCCTTAATAATATCTTCACTTTGCCTGCCTACATAGAACACCCACTTTTAGATTTGATCTTTCAGGCCTTCCAGCACAATCCCCCCCCCCCCCCCCCCCACACACACACACACACACACAGACAGCCCCAATTGGACACACCTGATTTTCAAAGCCAATGGGCCAACTGGCTGCTGAAGGTTAAACAGGAAAATCTATGGAGAGGACAGCTTTTAACAGACAGTGCCATGTTAATTAGCATCCTTCTGACATTTGCCTGCCTTTCGAAGCTTTCGGAATATTTAAGTCTTAACCTTTCTGACTGCTGCTGTTTTTAATTGTAAATTTGTTCCTGGAGCCCAGTAGGCAGGTCCTTGGTGGACAATGAGGCAGAATGCAAGAGTCAATTACTTCATGAATGGCATCACTGTCCCCTTTCTTGGTATCTGGAGGCTTCTTTGGAAAGAATAGATCTGATGACTCACTGTGAGCTGTTTGCCTAATTAGTAGTCAATGTTTATTATTGGGCTGCTCCGTTTTACCGGCTTCTGGAGATAGAAGGAAATGAAACGCAGATGAGGTGGCTATACCTCCCAGATAAGCTGCCAGTCAATGTTTTCTTTTTTTTCGCTTCAAAGACAACAGATGGTCCCCTGTACTGCAGGCCTCCATGACATGTTACCGGGTTGGCTTCCTTTGGAAAGTCTTGGATTCCAAGACCTAAGTTCCTCTAATGACCGTTAAATAATGAAGACTTTGGGGCGCTGGAAATCCCGAGAGCTGCAGTTTTTTTGTCCGTTTGGAGAGACGATGTTTGCGTGGATTTGTTGACAGGCTGCAGGGAGCTGCTCAGGCACGACTAATCTTTTCATGTCGCATTTCAAGCTGCCACTCTTTCTGAGGGGAATCTTGTCAGGCACATGCACACAGTTCTCTGCTACCCTCCCTCCATACTGCCGTCAAACGATCACACTTTATGTTTACATAGATCCTACCCATCGATATGCAGAGCGCGTCGCTGTCTGTATTTGGACTCATTCAGCGTGGCTTGGTGAGGATGGTGGGGCCTCGCTCCGCCGCTGTGATTGGCGTCAGTGAGCGACAGCTACCGCGGGTGAGAGTGTAAATAGATCTGAGGGCTGTAGCCTCAGCAGCTTGACGTCCTGCCGCATGCCTGCCATCCTCACACATCCACCTAGGACACATTGACAAGAACAGCAACCCTCGGGCGTTCCACAGAAACGACTTATTGGGCCACAATTCTCAATTGCCTCTCCCTGTACGCCTGGCGGTCATGGAAACACACAAACACACAGCGCATGTCTCACACGCACAAACTCTCACACATAGCTCAAAGTGACTCACATTTGCCACTGTCACTGAATGGTGTCATATCTAATGCCTGTGTTAGACTGGTGGGCATGTGTGATCTCATTTATTGGCATGCCAATCCAAACAGCAGCAACATCACAAGAATCCTCTTCACAGGGGCCCCGACGAGAGAGATGGCTGCCGTCCTCTTAAGTCACAGTCCTGCTGGGATCTTACAGCGTCGCGGAAAAAACACGCACGCTGTAACTAAGTGAAAGGTTCTGAGCGCATGCAATTGCTGCTCAAGAGTAAGCCGAGAGTCAGAACTCGAGTCTTTTATGCAGAGGACGTTTCCCCGTAGAGAACGGACACGTTTTCCAGTGTTTTTTTCTTCTGTCGGTCTCCGTGCCTCTGGGATACCTGCGGTGACTCTGAGAGGCCTCTTGGTGCTCATTAGGGCCTTTCTCTGCTAACGAGGGAAGATCCTGCAGCTAGCAGGGTGCTACTTTAGGCGTTGGAGGGAAGCTGTAATTAGAGGGCAACATTGGAGCACATACATACACACATGCATGCACGCACACACACACACACACACACACACACACACACACACACACACACACACACACACACAGGAAACAGGAAAGGTTGTGTACTCACACATGCTAAAACACAGGCAAGCTAGCGGAACCGATGAGGAGAAAAACTCTGCCTGACTTCACACCATCACACATCTCATTAACAAGTGACACCGGGGAAAACGCCCACCGATTGATTTCTTCTCACTGTCAGAGAAGCTCTTCCTTGGTGACAGTTCCAGGAATGGCAAAATTGTGTATACAGTTAAACTATTAAGTACTCCATCTGAACAGCGAAGAGAAGTGAAAATGGCTTTCTCTTGTCCTGTGGGGGTTCTTGTCAGAGAGCAGAATCAGTGTGCCTGGGGGTCAAGGGAGAAGACTTCAGCTTCGTCTAACTAAGGATATGTGTAAGGGTGTGTGTGTGTGTGTGTGAAGGTTTGCGTGTATCTTTTATGTGACCTGGATGAACCACTTTCCTTTCATCTTATGCACATGGACCCACTCTCCATTCCAGGGACCCCAAGTGACTCCCCTGGGGGAGGGGGGGGGGGGGGAGGGGGGGAGAGGGGGGGGCAGGTCAAACAGGAAGCTATCCAACCCGGGGGTTTATTGTCTTATACATTTAGTCTGTTACATCAGAGACACATGAGAGAAAGAGAATGGTTGGTGGTGGGAAGTATACATTGTTTTATTCACTCCTTAATTTTTTTCACAAATTTCTGTAGTTTTGAAAATACGTAAAACTTTGTGTTGTGTGTGAAAAAAACAACATTTCTTTTTTTTTAAATAGCTTTTCTTTTTCTTTTTTTATGGAAAAAATATAAGTTTAGAAAAGAAAGTTTGGGAGATGTTTGACAGGAGATGTTTTAAACTGTTAAAAGGACTGGCGAGTGCTCTGCGTTTCTACACTGTCTTTTTTGTGTTAATGTATCAATATGATGTGAGGTCCAGTTACCAGTGTGGCACTAAACATGCAGTAGTAGGCTAATGGCTACTTTTTTCTTAAGTCTATGTCAGAGCCCACACTTCTTTACTTGAGTGAAAAAGTATAGTCAGTATTTTATTTTTTACCAGAATTTTTTGACATTTGTGTTGTGTGTGTAAACGCCTTAACAAAAAATCTTTATTGATTTTAATGAACACATCATATATCTATAATGGCATTCGTAATATCAATATCAAAATCGATATGCATTAACGCAAGGCACATGGTGTAAACAAAGAACAAATCAAAGAAAAACAGTCATTTTCAAAAGATTAAAAAAAATCTTCAATCCACTATGCACAAATCACTTCCGCATATTGCATACATTTCGAGCTACATCGACAATTACGAAGGTAAGGTTTATCTAACTCACACAGTAAAAGTAGCTAGCTATGAACATATTTGAGCAGTAACGTAGTTAGGCTAGCTAGCTAACAATTTTTAGGTACATTATAATTTACTCAATTATCTGATTGTCAGCTTGCCTGCTAGTCGTTAATGTTAACAAATAGATAATTTGTCTGTCATTTGTTACCTATGGATAAAGTAATGTAACATGTCTTTCTCAGAACATGCGCAAAGTCGTATGTTCTGAGAATGGCACATCCATGATGAGGATGTGTCAAAAAACATTTGAGCTATGCAAGTGGGCCGCAAAGTGGAAAAGGTTGTGAATGGCTGCTTTACTTAATCCTACGGCTGAAGCCCTTGAATAAGGAGACTCTGCGTAGTTCACACACCCCTCACATGACCTGGTCACACGCCAGCAATGATCAAGAAGCTTTTCCCACCGAAACTCTAGTATATGCAGTTTGGCCATGTTCTTTTTGAAGACACCACCATTCCACATGGCTGGAGATTCTTAGCGCTGAGCACACAGAGAGAGGACTCTCAGACATGGTGTGTCTTTGAAGGTGTTTACCTTGATGATGATATGCTTCGAAAGGATCATAGTAGCAGCATGCCAGCACTATGTCAGTAATGTAAAGGGGGTTCAGCCGCGAGGTCTGCTCTGTGCTCGACAGTACATATAGGTGTGTGTAGGCATGCTTGTGCATATGTATCTGTATGCATGTGCACGCCGTATGCATGCGCACACCTGAATGAATGGATAATACTCTAAAGGGTTGTGTATGATTTGGGATTAAGGGAGTGGTACTGCCCATTACTTATCTGTCAGGGGCTTTGTTGATGTGAGAGACCGGTGGAGCTAGGGTGCGATAGAGCCAGCTATCAGAGTTGAGACTAGTTCGGTGTCAACCCTCCAGCTCTCTCTCTCTCGTTGTCTCTCTGTCTGTCTCTCTCTATCTCTCTCTCTCTTTTTCTCTCCCTCTTCTCTTTCTGTCTCTCCCCTCTTTCACACTCCGTCCGTCTTTTCTCTCTCTCTCTCTCTCTCTCTCTCTCTCTCTCTCTCTCTCTCTCTCTCTCTCTCTCTCTCTCTCTCGTTTCCCTCAGTTTATCAAGGGGAGTGCGGCTGTATTGATGTTGCCATGTCAACCTCATTACTTTTGATACCTAATCTTGGATCTTTTGGCTGGAAAGGTTTTCTTAATTGGAAATCTAAACACTGGCCTCAAAAGTTTAGAGAGACAGAAAGAGAGACATTGATAGAAAGGTAGAGAGAGTGAGAAAGAAGCAAGGGTTGGTCTAGCTGTTGATTATTGCACCTTTCCTAACACGTCGTTGATCACTGGATGATTACCGCTTCTACTGTGGGATGCTAAGAAATCTTTTTCTAATTGTTTGTACGGATTCTCAACAAACAATAACAACTTATCCTGGAAATGAGCTTTCAGACATCTTTCATCTACAAGATGATCACTAATTGTGTGCGCCGTAGGCATGTCTAATGAAACTACCAAAACCACACAACATCCAGTAGCTAAGGAACTTCTATTCAGGTGACACAAACCCTTGACTCAATATCATGAAGAGCAGGTGTCTCCATAAACAGATGACTAATTATTCACCTTGGCAAATAAACATGGAGCTGAGAGAAGCCCAGCTGCACTGGGCCGGGCTGGGGCCAGTGTTGACAGGCTGTCTGGAGCAGGGATGGACTGAAAACATGTAAATAGGCCATGTCCCTTCGGACTGTTTTGGTAGTGTGTGTGTGTGGGTCCCATACTAGCAGCAGGGGTCTCTGTTAACATGACAGGAGCCAGACCCTGCTTGACTCTGCACAGCTAGGCTAGACTTTAGCTACACACACACACTTCCTCAGGCTAGCACAGGGCACTAGTCCTGAGGCTGTTTGACACCCCCCGTCACATGCACACTACCTCCAAGCTCTGTTCATGTGTGTCTGGCTCTCCTAATGAGAGAGCTGGTGACCGTCTGTGGCTGCAGCCGTAGATCAGCCTTTGAGCGCGCTGCTCACCGCCTCCTCCTCTGACGGCGCTCTCTGATGGATGACAACAGGGCTGCCCCAGCTGTTCAAGGAGAAGGCACACCGGCGCTGCCATCCTTCATGTCTTCCCCACGCTGTCGGGTAGAGGCTCGGCCGCGTGCGCTGTCGCTATCTGTGATTTCCACATACACATGAACCCCCGTGCGTACAAACGCACACACACACACAAACGCACACACACACCGCGTCCTCTATGCTGTGACCTGTGGCACTTTACTAATCATGCCTTTCATCTGCTAGGATAAGACCCCACCCATCTTTGTCACACACACACATACATACACACACACACACACACACACACACACACACACACACACACACAGAGTCTACATTTAGCAGGCTCTGTCTAAAATAAGATGGAGTGTATAAATTGAGCAGGCAGGCGATGGATTAGAGATTATAGGCTTTTCGAGTTTTGCCTGCCAGGCTGTCATATTGCACCTCCGGAAACAGAATAAAGGAGAGAGAGAGAGAGAGAGAGAGCGAGAGAGAGAGAGAGAGAGAGAGAGAGAGAGAGAGAGAGAGAGAGAGAGAGAGAGAGAGAGAGAGAGAGAGAGAATGAATTCAAGATTGTCAAGAAGATGCTGATCACATGTCTTTTAAGGAAAGCCATCTTTAAATGAGCCCCAGCTGTGTTTTAGAAGGATCTTTGATTAGGTGAAGCTACCTGTTAGGAGACATCCTACCACTTCCATTTGTAATCACAGCCTTGATGAAAGTCAAGGTATCATTCAGGCAAGCACACTCTGATATAGACCAATGGCAACATCACAGAACTATGGCAACACACTGATTTGAAAAGGCTCTCCCACTAGCTAAAGGCTTTTTTTTCATCATCTCCCTCCCTCCCTCCCTCCCTTGTCCTCTAGTCTGAACCCGTACAGCTACGATGAGAGTTGCGTGTCCAGCAGTGTGGATCACCTCCCTCTGGCTGCCCTCCCCCTCCTCGCCATCGCCTCGCCGCACTACCAGGATGCCGTGGCAACCGTCATCACCCGCGCCAACCAGGTGTACCACAGTTTCCCTGCAGTCCCAGGACGGACAGGGCTTCTCCGGGCAGGTGCGTGCCCCCCCCCCCCCCCAAAAAACACACACACACATGACTCACCAGGGATGAGTCATGTTGAGCGAGACAGACAGGGAAGGAGAGGGGGACTCTTACCCTCTCATCTTACGTGCCACATCCAATCACACGCTGCTGACAGTTTAGTAGGAGCTAATGATTTTAGGAAGAAGTGGTAATTGATTTAGAGTGGACCGTGGGTTAGTGTACTGCACCGTGTTCCCTCTGGAAAACATGTCCCCCGTCACAGTGTCCACCCACCTTGAGGACAGAGGGTGATGGATTATTCCTTCTGTGTCTTCATACATGGGACGTTCTCTCCACGGCTCTACTGTGGTGACATTATGTATTCGCAAACGCAATTAAATAGCCAGGGGCGTCCAAGTACAGTTCATGCACGTCAAAGCAATTATGGAGAAATGTGTTGTTCTATCCGTCTTAATGAAGTGTTTTATTGACATTCAGACTGCTCGGTGAGTCTCCGCAGACCAGGACGCAGGATCCTCATGCTGCCGTCCAGGCTTTGGCTGGTTACATTGATTTGAGCGGAGCGAGACGTCGTTCTAAATCAGTTTCGCTCTGCGCGCACGCGCGTGTGTGTGTTCTTTCCCCCCCCCCCGACCAGGTGTGCTTGATGGGAGACTGTGTGGGGGGGGTGTTGTGTTTCGACGCCCTTTGTTTCAGCAGTCGCCAGAGACACAGCAGCCCTGACAACTGCAGCAGCAACAGCAACGACAGCCTCAAGGTAGGAGACCACAACAGACTACCGATTTTAGTGTTTGGCTAGCTAGCGGTCTGCAGATTGCCATTGCGTTAGCATTAGCTAGCTTTCTGGCTCAGGACTGCTGAGCACATGAGCATTGGCCAAAACTGTGGGTTTAGCGATCCTCCCATGACAGAAGTGGATACAGAATGTCTCAGTGTTTCGTGAAAGGCCTCTCTTCTTCTCGCAATTCTGTCTGTTTCCAGTCCATCTGTTCCCGTGCGGCTCATCTGTTCCCTGGCCCTGACGTCTAACTGTCCTCTGCCCACCTGTCCTCAGTTAAACTGCCTTGTCATATTTGTTTACAACCAGTGAGCACTACAATGTTCCCGGGGCTGAGTGGTCTGTCTGTCAGTCACCACAAACTCTCTCCATTTTCTTTCCTTTCTCCTCTGTCTCCTTCCATCTCCTCTCCCTCCATCTCCTCTCTTTCCATCTCCTCTCCCTCCATCTCCTCTCCCTCTATCTCCTCTCTTTCCATCTCCTCTCCGTCCATCTCCTCTCCCTCCATCTCCTCTCCCTCCATCCCTTCCCCCCTCCATTTATATCCTCTCTTCCACCCTTATCTACCTCTGTCTCGTCTCGTCTCCCTTTTTGCCTCAACCTTCACTTCACCTTACCAGGATACTCAAAACTTTGGATAACAGAAATCAGCTCAACCTTGAAAACCTGAACTGATAGTATCTCACAGACCCAAGCCCACGTTTTTTCTCCTGCAAGCTGGATAGCAGCATTATCTCCTCACCCTCTCGTTACCAACATGGTGGGGAGAGAGTGTGTGTGTGTGTGTGTGAGCCTGTGTCCCATGCTGTCCTCCTCCCACGCAGGATACCCCCGGGGCGTGCTGGGAGAAGCCAGCCCGGGCCTGGGCTGCAGCAAGAGCGCTCAGTAAGAGCAACATCGACATTTCCGCCCCCAGCGAAGGACACGCCCCCAGCCGACAGCTGCTCAACAGGAAGCAAAGCGACTCGTACGACGGAGACACCTTTTCCACTGGCCAACATCACAGTTTCTTTAGCAGGTAGACCACACACATACATACATGCACTCACACATACATGCACTCACCACACACACACACACACACACACACACACACACATACATACACTCTCACAAACACACAAAACACAAAAACAGACCCTTAGCTCACTATGGAAAAAAAAATGGGAGATAAAATGTTGGATGGATTCAAGGTGAAGTCCTGCCTACCGTATGCAGTGTATATTTCTAACGATTCTGCTGTGTGTGGGCTGACTGGACATCAGCCCATCGATGATGTCAGCGGGTGGGTCATCCAGGTCTCTCTGGACCGTAACTGACTCTGGAATGTGTCACTCTTCTGCCTCCTGCAATCAATACTCGCCAGCAAGATGGCTCTGTGTGTCTGCCTGACTGCACTGGGCTAAAAAATAGCCCTTCCTGTGCAAGAGTGCATGGGAGACAGAGCCCTGCATGTGGATGAGGAGGGGGGGGGGGGCCTCGCTGCCATGCTAACCCCCACACCCACCCCCCCCCACACACCCCTTGAGCAACCCAGTGTTACGATGCGCCTGCACACTTCAGTGAGTTTCACTGCGTCCCTCGCCACCCCCACCCCCGTCTTTCAGATTTCATTTTCCAGATATGACTCTTCCAAACTCTCTAACTCTCCTACGCCACTAGATGTCCATGGCAACGTACCCCCCCCCCCCCCCCAACCCTACTTGCTATTCTCTTCATTAAAAAGGAAGCAAGGCTGAGTGTAGGATGGACAGCCCCCCTCTTCCCGTGGAACTGCCCAGGCCCCTGCATCTCCCACTGGGTTTTCCAGGTCACGCACAAGCCCTCAGACCCTTATTAGACGCCTGTTTCCCAGGCAGCAGCCCACTCATCACTGGGGCCCCAGGGACTCACCCGCCTGCCTGGGGTTCACGTCCATGTCAGGAGGCTCCTCCCTCACTCCTCACTCACTAAACCCAAACCGGGACATTTCCCACAAGGCTTCATGCTAACAGCAACATCCTTGACCCCCTCCATCTCTTTTGCTCCTTCTGGAAACCGAAGGAGAGACTGTCCCGGTCAGATCCAGAGGCGTGGTGCAGTCGGTCTGCGTCTCTCTCAGTGTCCCACTGTCTCAGACAATAACAAGGACAGATAGACAGACAGATAGACAGACAGCGTTATCAGCCGTGGAAGACAACAGGATTGATGAAGGGCAAGAAAACAGGTTGCACTTTATGCCGGAGGAAGAGAGGGGGGTATAGAGGGAGGGAAGGAGGGGAGGTAGAGAGGGAGGGGGCGGTAGGAGAGAGGAAGTGAGGGGGGTAGAGAGAGAGAGAGAATGAGGAGAGAGAGAGAGAGAAGAGAGAGAGAGAGAGAGTGGGGTAGAGAGAGGGAGTGAGGGGGGGTAGAGAGAGAGAGAGAGAGAGAGAGGGAGTGAGGGAGTGAGGGGGTAGAGAGAGAGAGAGAGAGAGAGAGAGAGAGAGAGAGAGAGAGAGAGAGAGAGAGAGAGAGAGAGGGAGGGGGGGTAGAGACAGGGAGGGTGTGAGGGGGTAGAGAGAGAGAGAGAGAGAGAGAGAGAGAGAGAGAGAGAGAGAGAGAGAGAGGGAGGGGGGTAGAGAGAGGGGAGGGAGGCAAGGAGGATGTCAGGGGAGTAGGGAAGAGAACATGGGAGCAGGCAGAAATCGAAGGCCAATTGATCTGGCCTCCTTATAGCTGCTGGCTTTCATCCCCCCCTCCCCCCCACTAGACCTGGAGAGGAAGTGTGTGTGTGTTGGCCGGAGTGCCGAGGGCACAGAGGCGCTCTTTGTTTGGAGCCTGGGTCTGAGGCAGACAAGGCTGTTCAAACAGCCGTCAGCCTGCCTGGATGCTGCCTGGATGCTCTCTCTCTGCTGGAGGGAGACTGGAGGGTTCCTCAGCCTGCGTCATAACCAGGCTGAGCTCACGGCAGCTCAGCACTGGCTTTCTGGCTGTCTAACATGTTACCCAAACACATTCTGTTTCACAGCATTAGATGGCTCACTTGTGTTCCCCATACACATCCTCTTACACAGCGCTAGCTAGCTAGCTGGTTAGCATCTGCTGCCCATGCACCCTACTGAGCAATCTGATGAACCAAACACTTCAAATTAGAACCAGATGGATATAAACTATGCTGTAACTGCTCTGTGTGTGTGTGTTTTGTGCCCCCCCCTGCAGCTTAATTAAGGATGGGGTGGAGCTTCATCCAGGCAGCAACCCCAGCCTGGTTCTGAACCCGGGCTGGTTCGACTTCGAGGTTTCCGAGTGTTTCCTCCTGGGCTGTCCACTGGGGCTGGTGCTGGCCATGAGGCGCACTGTGCTACCTGCTGTCCAGGGTACGTTCTGACTGGAGGAGAAACACACATACACACAGACTTGTACACACACACACACACACAGACTTACATAGACACACACACAGACTTACACACACACAGACTTACACTCACACTCACACACACACACACACACAGACTTACATAGACACACACACACACACACACACACACGGAGACACATTTACATGCATGCTCACTGAAATTCACACTTTCACACATACTCGCACCCTTGCACATGCAACAAACAAACACACACACACACATTTCTGCACACATTCACACTCTTTGTCAATATCAGTCTGAAGCCGATTACTCACCAGAAAGGGACCAGGCTGTCTGGTTTTCAAATGTACCACACCTCCCAGAGACTAGTACCCCACCGTTGCGAACGTGAACATACGATACGCACCGTAAGAGACCAACATTTCCACTGTCGGTACGACAACATACACTGTGAACAAAGCTTGGGAAGGAAGTGAAGGCAAAGTCCAGTGGATGTTTGTCCTGACGTCCGCTGTCCGTGGTCCTGCAGCGAGCCACCTCCGGCCGTCCTGCTCCCAGATCTTCAACCTGTTCTACCCCTCCGACCCGTCCGCGTCCAGGCTGGAGCCCCTTCTGCAGCCCCTGTTCCACAGGCTGCCCCCCTTCCCCGTGCCCCGCTACCAGCGCTACCCCATGGGGGACGGGCGCTCCACTCTCATAGGTGAGCATGCTCCCCCCGCATCAACTACACACACACACGTACACACATGTACACACATGCAGGGCGTTTAAACAGGATGTCAGGCTAAAGGATGGAAGGTTTGTGCCGACTGTGAACTTGTCTGATTGTATCGCCGCGCTGATGGCTTGATTTCGGTTGTGAATTTCAACTCTGCTTGGACGTTCGTGGAATCTTAAGCACGCTGACATGTTTCAGGTTGAAGGACGCGTGTGATTCTGTTCTCAGAGACACACACACACACAAACACACACAAACAGAGAGAGACGGAGAGAGAGAGAGAGAGAGAGAGAGAGAGAGAGAGAGAGAGAGACAGAGAGAGAGAGACAGAGAGAAACAGCCGTCCCAGGCTGTACTAGCAGCACTGCAGAAACATATCTCTCTGGAACCTAAAGCCTGCTCTTGGAATGTGATTCTAACTCATCCTTGGTGACACGTTTGTCTGTGGATCAGTCAGTGTGTGAGCGTGAGCGTGACTGTGCTGGAGGCCACGGCGTAGAACTCTAATCCCTGCGGAGAAGAAGAGGAGGAGGAAAGGAGTTTCAGAAGGAGTTGGGGGTGGGGGGAGGGGGGGCTGTGGTAGGTAAGGCTGACTCTCCCTCTCTTTAATTAGGCACTTATCTATTAATAGAATGTTTTATAGCTTCCTTTTGGGACTCGGAGGCACTTCAGCAGCAGTTCTGACGCTTCCTGCTGCTTCTGCCTGCAACTCTCTCAGCCTGGCTCGCCCACAGAAAATAGGCCATGTCTGTGTGTGTTTGTCTGTGTGTGCGTGTGTTTGTCTGTGTGTGTTTGTCTGTGTGAGTGTGGTGTGTGTGTGCGGTTATCTGTTGGTGTATGTATCTGTGTGTGTGTGTGTGTGTGTGGTGTGTGAACTGCAGTTAACACATACTGTAGTGTACCACAATGTCAACCCCATCATTGGATTAAATGCTTACTGATATGAAGATACAGATTCATCATTACAAGAACGTCCCTAAACCAGTGCTGATGTTTATCATGTGCAAACTACCTTTTAGACCTTGTAAATCCACTGCTACCAGACCACGTAGATAACATGCTCCTGCATAATTGAACAGAGCACTGGCAGTTAGGCTTAAGTGTTTGTTTACAGCAAGGATATCACCCATGTTATTAGCACAGGGGCTCTTGCTGAGCAGGTGGGCGGAGTGTGAGGAGAGAGAGGCCGCCACACACACACACACGTCTCTCTGTTGCAGCTCCCTGCTCTGACGAGCTTTAATTATGACACTACATCTTGCAACAGCAAGGAGTTGTCAAAATATGCATTCAATTAAAAATCACTGCCAGGTACATGTAGGCACTCATACAAACACGCGTAGCCGTGCCAACGAGCTCATTTCCTCTCTGAGGCAGGAAGTAGTGTCACCATGACCTAGAGACACTCATTAGATTCTTACGTGTGAGACTTAAGCGTTACTTAAGCATGAAATATGACGCATTTACTCGGTGCGAGCGTATAGTGTGGTGAGGCAAGCCGTTAATGTACTAGAGAGATTTGACATAGCAAATGCCGGATACATTACGGCGTCTATCAATAATGAACAGAGTGCTTGGCTATTAAACTCTCATGTCTTACTGGGCGGGGGGGAGACATTGGAAGTCTTGTAGAAGCTGGGAGATTGTGCAGGGAGCAGGCTTCCTGTGAAGGCTCCGGGTTCTATTAAGATGTGTCATGGCTAACGTGTAATCATCCTGGCTCACCTTGGTGTTTGGAAATCCTCCCCCCACCTCATGTCTCCTGCTGCCTCACGTCTCTCCGTCCTTTATCCACTCCTCACTGTACATCACACAGCTTCAATTTCCATACTGATCACTTCCATTTGGCCCCCTCCCGATCCAGACTCTCACCTCTGTCCCCTGTCATTACCGCACCCTACCAATCTCTCCCTCTCTCGCTCCTTGTAACTCTCATTATTTTCTCCTGCGATGGTCTTCCAGACTGCTCGACACCATTTTTTACTTTGTTTGTCACTCTGTCCTTGCTTCTCACCCTCTGACACTAAATTCATACAGTGCACATCATTCCGGTGTCTGGGTGTGTGTGTGTGTTGTGAAGAGAAAGTCCCTGCCAACACTGAGGACTGAAAGAAGATGAAGGAAGCATAGAGGAGCACAGAGGAGAAGGACTTCTTTTAAGAGTGCAGATGATTGCATGTTTCTGCGTGTGCGTGCGCGCGCATTGCTTGAGTGAATGGGCGTGTGAGCAGACAAAAGCAAGCCTCGTAATGCATCACATCACGAGTCCATCACCTCTGGAACAGTCTGGAATACAGAGATTGCGTTTCACGCTTCAGATGGTCTTTGTTGTTTCCATAAACGGATTATCTCCTCCCTGCACAGACAGCACAATCTTGCTTTGATCTCAGACAGTTCTCTTGGGCGCTTGCCCCTCAATTCTAGATATTTGTTTTGTCTAGTTTTCTCGTTGCATTTCTCCATTGAAATCAAGATCTCTGTGTGCCCCTTTTCCCGGGCGCCTATAAAAGGCGATCTAAGTGTTGGTTGTGTTCCAGCGTGGCCCCGGGGCAGTACAAGCAGCCCCTGATTCCTGCTCATGTCCGTCTGCATCAGTATGCAGCTGTGTGCGTCCCTGCCTCGCACAGCGGGCCTCGCTCAGCGCCCGCAGGGAGGAGCCTCACGGACACGACGTTCAGACTGCCCATAAAGGTCATTCAGCCGGCACGGATGGGGTTAACCCGCCCTAAATAGATGCACAGACGCTGGCGCTGGTATGCAGGTTACAGAAGCCTACACACACGCACACACTGACATCCATGCATCAGAGCAAATATTCCGATCACATCTTTTTTTCTTTCAGAGCAACCTGGCTAGTGGAGAATTAGAGCTACTAGAGATATGCCCCCCCCCCCCCCCCCCACACACACACACACACACCCAGCCCATTAGGGAAGCCCAGCCAGTCTAACAGGCCCGTGTCTTGGTGACTGACTGGAGGGATACTCAGGGGTCCCCCAGTGGAAGGCCGGGGGAGGAAGAGGAAATGACATTGATCGGGGCGGGGCTTTAACCTTCGCAGTGCACCTCACATAAATATCATGTATGCAGGGACCATTTCCATCAGACAGACACACCCCTGCCCAGACTACACTCTCACACACACACACACACTCTCTCTCTCACACACACACACATACACACACACAGACTCTCTCTCTCACATACACACACACACACACACTCTCTCTCTCTCACACACACACACACACACACAGACTCTCTCTCACACACACACACACACACGCACACGCACACACACACACACACACACGGACAATACTGATCTGTATTTGCAGCCATGCTGTGGAAGTACCTAATGGGGCATTCTCTGTGCAGATGCTAGGTATAGATTTAATTAGGCTTTCTGAGAAGAAAACACAGACCTTGGGAAATGATCAGAATGATTAATCATAGAGATGGCATTTCTTTAGCGGCAGTGTCCGGTAGGTGACCAGGAGCTTGTACAGTCTTCATCGTAACTATCCACAGGAATGTCTCTTTTTATTCTGTGTACTTCTGTGCATCCCTCCCTCTGCCTCTTCTCAGTCCTCCTACACAGTTGTTTTGATGATGACAGTTGTTTTGATGATGTTCTCACAGAGGTTAATGACCATGTTGTCAGAGCTGGCAAATTGTTTCAGAAGTATGTGCACGGGCTCATACAAGCTCGGCTTTCAGAACAATCAGCTTCACACCTCTGTCAACCACAGCGCTGCTGCGCCAGGTGGGCCAGAACCAGGCCTGTCAGAACCAGGCGGGCCATAACCAGGCAGGCCAGAACCAGGCAGGCCAGAACCAGGCCTGTCAGAACAGGCGGGCCAGAACCAGCCTGTCAGAACCAGGTGGGCCAGAACCAGGCTGTCAGAAACAGGCCTGTCAGCTGCCGCAGCAGGAGCACAGCTTCAGGGCAGGAGCTGAGCTGGGACACTGGAACAGGAAGTGTTGTTTACTAACAACAGGAGCAGGAGACATTGTTTGGTTTGTGTGGTGAGGATAAAGGATGACAGTGCGTGTTGAATGGGATTTAGGAAATAGATTAGATTGGGTGTTCGAGAGGGACGTTGCAGTTGCAGAGTGTTTGTGTGTGTCTGTGTGTGTGTGTGTATAAATAGGAGCTTATAAGACATTGATGCGTTATTGATCTGGACTAGCAGTCACTTGTCTCTTCTTGCAACTGAATTATTAATGGACTCTAGTACTACAATACTACGCTCTCTCCTGGAGACATACATTCAGATCTATTCAGCGTCGTGGTCACATGGGAGGTTTCTGTTCTCAGCACAAATCTTTTGAACCAGCTGTCCTAGCACAGGAGAGAACTGAATAATGAGTGTGTGTGTGTCCCTCCCAACACACAAGCACACATACAGGGTCATGGGTAATAACTCAATGCTCTTTTCTGCATCCCTTTCAGTTCTTCATTTGATAGGTTAACGTTCACAGCCTCTTACAGCTGCTGGGCTTTTGTATTGTACGTAATCTCCAGTAGATTGAGCCTTGTCCCTCTTCCAACGCCTTATGACACTGATCACCTGGGGGGGGTGAGGAGGTGCTCCATTGTGCTCAGGCCTTATCATTAACTCAATAATGGACAGCAAGGTGCACTCTTTGTCCCATATGTCTGTCTGATTTCCCTCTCCAGTAACAAAGCCAGTCAATACCTGGACACTGAGAAAGACTCATGTCATGGATTTTCCCACAGAAGCGACTGGTGTCGATACTTTGAAATCCTGTTCTTCTGCCTTCTCCGTCTCTTGCCTTTTCTCCTTCCATATACCCCTTTTTGATCTCCCCCTTTCTGACCCCCTCCTCCAGCCGACGGGATCCACAGCCACCCAGACGTGTTCCTGGGAGGGGGGCCCAGTCCTGGGGAAACAGCGGGGAAGCCCCCCCCCTGAGGCAGATGGCGGCGGCAAAGCTGGAGGAGGAAGAGGTGAAGGAGGAGGAGGAGGGCCAGGGCGCAGGGCCAGTGTAACCAGCGTGGACAGCGAGACATCCGGCTGTTCTATTGGCCGGCTGGCCAACACCATCACCAACAGTGAGTGGGAGGGCTCATTAGCAGGCAGAACAAAAGGGCACAGGGGGGGGGGGGGGGGGCGGGGGGGTGTGGAGCTTGTTTATATTCTGCAGTTTTCTAGGCTGAATTTCCTCTCGGTGTATCGCAGATCACCCTCCCACACGACTGGCTGTTTTTCGGGGCATTAACAGAATCGATCTTGATAAGTACATGCTTTGTCTTGCCTGTGTGCGTGTGTGTGTGTGTGTGTGTGTTTCAGTCTCCAGCAGCTGGTGGGGATCCAAGCGTTTGGACTATGCCCTGTACTGCCCTGACGTCCTGACGTCTTTCCCCACGGTGGCTCTGCCTCACCTCTTCCACACCTCCTACTGGGAGTCCACTGACGTGGCCGCCTTTGTGCTCCGCCAGGTAAGCACCACACACACACACACTCACACACTTACATACATAGTCATGTTAAAATCAGGACAGATGTTACGTTTGGTCTGCTGTGTGTGTGTTTGTATGATCTGTGTGTGTGAGGTAAGAGGGTCATCCTCTACTCAGTGATTCCACTGAGACACTAACAGAAACCGAGTGAAAGCAGTGCTCCTTGTCGTGTCCTATTAAAACCTGGAACCTCTGGACCACAGGCAGCCTTTTAGCCTGGTCATTAGAACACATCACTCCAGGAGCAGGGAACTTTCCACAATCCTCTGCCTACAGCTGTACGTGTGACTGTGTCTGTCTGTGTGTGTGTGTGTGTGTGTATTGGGAGAGATGTGTGAGGAGGAATGGCAGAGCAGCCAGTTGGAAGTGCTATCTCTACTGCGAGGCTAATAAAGGTGGTGATCGTTATCTCTGAGCTCCAATCAATATCACATCATGGGATGCCTATGGACCTTAGGCTCCACATTAAAGCCTGCCAGATCACAGTGTGCTCCAGCCCGCGTAATACCTGTCTGCTCTCTCCTGGAGGAAGTCAAATCCAGGAATAATGATCTTACATCATGGCCACATAAAAGACAGAATCTTCAGCAGGAAAGCTTTCATGTTGCCGGGGTAATAAAAAGGCCCATTTTTAAGACCTCTTTAACGATACATCATTAAACAAACTCCTTCTCTGTGCCTTGGATACCCTTCTGATTGGGTTGATGATAGACATAGACTTCCAAGAGTTCTGAGACTGTAATTTTCTCCTCCGTCGCACTAAACTTCTCACCATCCTCTGGCTCTTTTAATGTGCCTCAATCCTTCTCTTGACAAATCAGCTCGCAGCTTGGATGCCCCAGGGCTGAGGACACAGCTGTTCTCCCAGGTTCCTTTCTGCATGAAGGAGCTCTAGATCAGGACTATTGTCTGGCGGACATGTCTTATTGGCTGTTCCTGTACACATAGGTTATCAGGTGTTGAAGGGCTGTTGAGTGCCCAGCTGTAGGTGATGCATTACCACGCTGTATGGACCTGACCCGTTGTGGACTAACTGCATGTGTGTATGTGGTGTGCTTGTGTGTGCGTGTGTGTCTGTGCGTGTGTGTCTGTGTGGCAGCTCATGCGCACCGACTGTGCGAAGACCCAGGAAGCAGACAGCCTGGACTCGGCCCCGTTCTCGCCGTCCAACCCCAGAGAGAAGTGGTTGAGGAGGAGAACCCACGTCAAGCTGAGGGTAGGAGAACCGGCCTGACGTCTTCCCAGAGCATGTCAGTGTGTGCGCGGGGGGGGCCTGTGCCCCCCAGACCACACAGGGTTAGTGGAGAGCCCAGGAGACTGTGCAGCATTGCTGAGGTAAGGTGGTTAAGAGCTCCCTATTAATTTAACAACCCGGTCTGGGGGGAAAAAACGATGAATATTTGATCGTTACACTTTGGCCTACGATATGCATGAGATTTTCAACATGCGGTTGGACTTGATCTCAGTCAGAATGTGACATGAATTCGGCTGCGCTCACAGGTGTGTTGCACTCACACACACATTGTCCATCCGCCACACACACGCCCTGCTTCTACCATTTCTGCCACAGTAGCCTTGGTTGGCTCCAGTCAAGCTAAAAATAAACTGTTCCTTTGAATAGATCTTTACAGGTAGTGAAATGGTCTACAATTTTCTAGAGGGGCAGAGCCTTGCACGGTGTGTCTCATAATACAAGCAGTCACCTTGTATCACGAGGATAGCAAAACAACACAATGACTGTATTTTTCTCAAAGAAGCGTGACTGCGCAGACCAAGGTCAGATGTTTATTCTGAGCCAACCTTTTCTTCTCCTGAGAAAAAAGGAATCTAATTCCGAATAAGCTTCACTCCCTTTACATAGCATGTTTTCACCGCGGCCCCTCACAAACGCTTCTATATTTAAACCTGTGGAGCCTTCAGCCCACGTTAAGCCCCCGCTGCCTCCAACATTACTGGGTCCTTGGTCTGGTGTGAGAGCTGTGGAGAGGACGGCAGACTCTTGAGAACTGCAGCCCTGACCTGAATAGGACCTGGGAAGTCATTGTTGTCTCCCCTGCTGGGGAGTATTGACTGTGGACAGGCACAGCTGGGTCCCCCAGAGGAGAGGAGAGAGAGAAGGAGAGACTGAGAGAGAGGGGGAGAGAGAGAGACAGAGACAAAGAGAGAGACAAAGAGAGAGACAACTAGAGAGACAAAGAGAGAGAGAGAGAGAGAGAGAGAGAGAGAGAGAGAGAGAGAGAGAGAGAGAGAGAGAGAGAGGGGGGGGGGGGGGGAGAGAGAGAGACAGAGACAAAGAGAGAGACAGAGAGACAACTAAAGAGACAAAGAGAGAGAGAGAGAGAAAGAGAGAGAGAGAGAGAGAGAGGGAGAGAGAGAGACAAACAGAGACAGAGAGAGAGAAAGAGAGAGAGCAGCTTGGGGTCTCTCATGACGAGGGGCTGTTTGTCGCTGCGGGAGGAGAGACACTGCTGTGTGTTGTTCACCACTGTGCCAAAGCAGGAGTCCGACACTACAACTCATTCACTCTTCTGATGTGTCTGTGAGTGTGTGTGTTAATGTGTCTTTGTGTGTGTGTCTCTGCCTATTTGTATCTGTGTGTGTATCACTGCATATATGTGTGGTGTGTGTTGTGTACAAGCTGGGCTACAATTGTGCCCACATGACTTAGCCTTGGCAAGGGTTAATAATCGACCAACTTAATCAATTAGCGTGACGCCTGGAACTGTTTAATAGTCTCGTTAGACTGTGCATCCTCTGAATTAAGTTGATTGGCTTCTGTGTTCCAACAGTGTAAACAGCAATGGAGCTAAACACTAGTTACGACCACACTGTGCAGCAGTACATGACACAGAGTGGTACACACCTGGAGTAAACTGAACTAAACCTGAACACCGACCCTGCATGTCCCTGTCACAGTCAACCAATCCTCGCCTGAAAACTGGAGGCTGTGATCACGATCATATTTACATTTGACATTTTATTTCGTTGAGCAGATGCTTTTATCCAAAGCGACGTGCAAATATGGCACGTAGAATGTACAGCAGGAAGCTGTGACAACAAGTCAAACACACACATGTATACATATGGGGTTGTGTGTGTGTGTGTGAGTGTGCCCTCTCTGTGTGTGAGTGGTTCTGCCTGCTTGGTTGCATGGTAGACAGTGATGGAACTAGGAACTATGCAGAGCCCTGCTACCAGGCAAAACGGAGATGTAACACCCCTTAGGGGTGAGGCTGGGTACTGCACTCGTCTCTGTGCGTAGGTAATGTGATGAATGGCACCTCCATATTTAAGACCAGGGTATTTCATCATCTTTTTAGTGACAGCCTATTTTGGCCCGTCGATAACTTCAATATGTTGGAAAGATTGAGTGATGGAAGGTTGGATGAAGCAAGCCAGACAGAGGAGTGAAAGTATGAACCCTACCCCCCCCCCTCTCTATCATTCACACACTGTCCTTTTTTCTCTCCCTCTCTAATAGTCTCTTCTTCCCGCCCCTTCTCACTCCCTTTCTCTCCTTCCCTCCCTCTCCCTCTGTGTGTCTTTCCCTTCCTGTCTTTTCTAACTCCATCTCCCTCTCTCTCCCTCTCTCTCTCTCTCTCTCTCTCTCTCTCCCTCCTTCCTTCCTTCCTTCCTTCCTTCCTTCCTTCCTTCCTTCCTTCCTTCCTTCCTTCCTTCCTTCCTTCCTTCCTTCCCTCCCTCCCTCCCTCCCTCTCTCTCTCTCTCTCTCTCTCTCTCTCTCTCTCCCTCCCTCCCTCTCTCTCTCTGTCTCTCTCTCTCTCTCTCTCTCTCTCTCTCTCTCTCTGTAGAACGTCACCAGCAACCACCGGGTGAATGATGTCATCTCCACGGAGGAGGGCCTTCAGACCCTGGTTGGTCGCTTCATGTACGGCCCCCTGGACATGGTGACTCTGACTGGAGAGAAGGTGACAGCTCCGTGTGATGGATGTCCTCGCCAGCTTTGTGTTATTAACTCCTTGACGTCCAGCACGACCCAGCGAGGCCGGGTGCACTGCAGAGGCACACGGCTCGGAAGGGCTCCCGATCTGGTGTGGTCCCACGCGTTCATGACCGTGACGTGGGACATTCGTCTGTTAACGGAGCCACCTTGCCAACCGTAGAGCGCTGTCTCTGTGAATGAATGAATTCCCCCCCGTCATTCACGCGTCCCTCAATTAATTTCATTCATGTGTAAAGTCATTCGTTTGTCCGTAGTGGCTCTTGTCAGGCTGTGTGCTGAGCCTCTCGTGATCCTGTCTTAGGTGGACATCTTCCTGATGACTCAGCCCCAGTCCGGCCGTTGGGTCCACTTTGACACGGAGGTGACCAACAGCAGTGGCAGGATCGCCTACACCATCCCCAAGGGCAAGAAGCTGGCCCTGGGGGTCTACCCTATCAGGATGGTGGTCAAGTAAGCCAACTCACACCTGCTTCTCAAAGACACACTTCACAACATCCCACTGTGTTCCTCAGTGGTGCAGCGTTACCAGGGAATTGGATTGAATGATTGAATTAGCTGTGTTGGCGCTGGAGAGCTTTTGTACTTTACCTGGAGTGGGGGGGGGGGGGGGGGGGGGGGGCACCAGGGGGTGGGTTTCTGATCCCTCTCCATCTCACTCTTCTTTCTTTCTCTCCCTCTTTCTCTCTCTCTCTCTCTCTCTCTCTCTCTCTCTCTCTCTCTCTCTCTCTCTCTCTCCCTCTCTCTCTCTCTCTCTCTCTCTCTCTCTCTCTCCCTCCATCGTTCTGTGTTCAGGGGGGATCAGACGAGTGCTGAGGCCTACCTCACAGTACTGCCCCGGGGGATGGAGTGTGTGGTGTTCAGCATCGATGGCTCCTTCGCCGCCAGCGTCTCCATCATGGGGAGCGACCCCAAGGTTAGGCCTGGAGCTGTGGATGTCGTCAGGTAACGCCAGCACACGGGCGTGTGTGTGTGTGACTGCTTGTATGTGTGTGTGTGTGCGTGTCAGAGAGGAAGTGTGCATGTGTGTGTTTGAGTGTGTGTGAGTGTGCCTGCATTCATGTGTGTGTGTGTGTATTGAAGGCGCAGCTGGAAAGAGATATGATGAATGGTTTGAGGAGGATAACTGAAGCAAGTCATCTGTTCAGTTTGAAATATGACCAGTTTATTCTGTCATGTTAATTTATCTGAATTGAAAAATAGAGGCTGGGAAGAAGGAGCTCTACAAAACAATAAATCACTCCGGAATAACGGATGTTTGTTATGTTTGTGTGTGCGTGCGAGCAGACACTGGCAGGATCTGGGCTACCTGATCATCTATATAACAGGCCGTCCAGACATGCAGAAACAGCGTGTGGTGTCGTGGCTGTCCCAGCACAACTTCCCCCAGGGCATGATCTTCTTCTCTGAGGGCCTGGTCCACGACCCTCTTCGCCAGAAGACCATCTTCCTGAGGAACCTAGTTCAAGACGTAAACAAACTCTCTCCCCCTCTCTCTGTCGCTCATTCCCTCTCTGTCGCTCCCCCTCTCTATCCTTGTCTCTCTTTCTCTCCTTCTCTACTGCTTCATTTGTAACTAGCAGTGGTAATGAGCTTATTTATTTCTTTTAAATCTGTTTATTTTGCCTGAGATCCTGCATTAATGTGATGAAGTAGGGTTTCTCATTTCCAGGTGGTGTAATGGGTGGGTCCCTGGCATTTTTTTGACTGCCCAATAAATCCATCTCTCCTTCTTTTTCTCTCCCTCTCCATCTCTATCTGTCTCCCTCTCTCCCTGTCCTACTATCCCTCTCCCTCTCTCTTTTTCTCTCCCTCTCCCTATCTTTCACACCACCTTCTAAAGTATCACTTTGGCACTGACTTTGCCCGACACCCAGCGTGCCACTTTACTTGCAGCCCATCAATGTGCCAGACACACTACTAACAGCTCACTCCCCTCCTCCTCTCCCTTTCTCCCCCGCTCCTTTCCTCCTTTCTCCTTGGCAGTGTCACATCAAGATCAGCTCCGCCTATGGCTCAATGAAGGACATCTCAGTGTATAACATGCTGGGCCTGAGTCCCTCCCAGATTTATATAGTGGGCAGGCCTTCCAAGAAGTACCAGAATCAATGCCAGGTACGCCACTCTTTAATCCCATTTGCTTATCCACGAGTTAATGGAGGCTTTGACTAATAAATATTGATGAAAAAAAGACGATTGATCTATTTGGGTCTGAGGCTTTTCTCGTTTCGGTCACTCTGCTTTGCTTTCCCCCCAATATCTGAATGGATTTTCCCTCCCTCCTTCTTCTCTCCCTTCTTCTCTCCCTCCTTCTCTACCTACTTCTCTCCCTCCTTCTCTCACCTCTTCTCTGCCTCCTTCTCTCCCTCCTTCTCTCCCTTCTTCTCTCCCTTCTTCTCTCCCTCCTTCTGTCCCTCTCTCTCCAGTTCCTGAGCGAGGGCTATGCGGTGCACCTGTCTTCTCTCCAGTTCGGCCACAGGGCCAGACCCAAGAAGAGCTCCTCAGTGCGCATGGTTCTCAGGAAGGGCTCTTTCGGCCTGTCTGCCAAGCCCGACTTCCTGTGCAAGCGCACACACCTGCGGAGGACCATGTCCGTCCAGCAGCCGGACCCGCCCTGCACACCCAACCCCAAGCCGGAACGCGCCCAGAGCCAGCCCGAGTCAGACAAGGACCACGGGGGAGGAGGGGGAGGAGGAGTCAGCAGCCATGGCGTATGGGGGCGGGCCTCCATGCTTCGTGGAGACACCACTCCCTGACGACCAGAGAGAGAGAGAGATGGAGGGAGGACACAAGAGGAGGAAAGGGGGGGGGGGTGTCTCCGTGTCCAGGGCCAAGGTGAGGAATCCAAGTTATTGAACTTTCTTATGCTAGGGTGGCATGTTATGTCAGATGTTAGCTGCTCCTTGCACTTAATTAGTCAAGAGAAAGACGAGGACCAAGACTCGAATTAAGATGCCTTTATTAAGACTTGCTCGATAGAACAATACATTAAAAACTTGTGACGGAGACTATACAAGTTTGACATTGTGGAATACAATGGTATAGCATAGTCTCTGACAAAATAATACAGAAACACACATTCTTTTGGTTCCACTGAACAGTCCACATTAACAAAGATCTTTCAACTACGTTAAAAGAATCTTGCTCCTTGTTTATTTGATAACAATAGAATACTGCTAGATGATTTCCCATTTGAATCGAAGCATATTAGCTCCTATTCTGGAGAGCATGAATAGATTTTTGTTGTTGAATAATTTAGCTGATTAACCTTTAGTCGTCTACATTGTTTGCTAATCCTGTGAGAGCAGCACTTTGACGCCAACATGGATTGATTGGCTCTGTCTGGCAGTCGATACATGTTCACCTTGGTTTTGTTGTTTGTCGGGGAGCTACAGGTTTGAGTTGGGTCTGAGGTAGAAGCAAGGATAATTGATCCAGCCTAGAGAGCAGCTGCACAGACCGAGAGAAAGAGATCAGACAGGAAGAGAGATGGGAGAGCGAAAGAGAAATGAACGTGTAGGAACAAAAGAGGGAGAGAGAGAGAGAGAGAGAGAGAGAGAGAGAGAGAGAGAGAGAGAGAGAGAGAGAGAAGACTGGGGGAAGAAAAGAGAGAGAGACAGACAGACAGACAGGGAGCAGAGATCTGTCTGAATACTGCCTCGTTAATATTCATGGAGGGACCTGGGGTAGGGTTTCTATTATTAGATGCCTTTATTTTCAAAGTTGACTGCCCCTTATTTCCACATTCTACTTTGACGCCTGCACAGTCTGCGGACTCATGAATGTGATTATGCAAAGCCTGATGAGCTTTAACCATAGTGTCCAGCCATGCTAAAAATCCACTCATTTCTAAATGTAGGGAATGCTGTCGCTGCAATTAAGAAAATTGATTTTGGATGCTGTGTCATTCTGAGGGCTTGTAAGAATTTAGCTAGAATGGCTTCGGTAACACTGATAGCAAATCTCTGTGCATGTTTTACCTGCTGCTTTGTGAACGAGACACTTGACTCATTTGAGCTCTCTCTTTCCAGCACTTCCACCTATTGGATCAGGGTTTTCCATCTGCTTGGCCCTCTGCACTTCAGTGGCTGTAGATGCTATCCAGTGGCGCATATCTAAAATTACCTGCATGCCCGAAGCTTGAAACAGGCCCAGTTTTTCCCAACGCTGTCTGTCCAGCACAAACTACACCTAAAGCTGCAATTGTGATGCAATTTCAGTGCTAAAAACAGGCGTCATCTTTTGTCTAGACAACTGCACTTGGGTTGTCTGGATGGAAGTGGCGAAAGGGAATGATGAGGCGGGACTCTCGCCCCTGTGTCGTCCGCTCCCGCTGAGCAGAGGAACAGAAGGAGAGAACCTGAGGAACCCTTGGAAGGCACGTTCCCGTGGCAACTCTCTCCACCGGTCTGCCGCGTTGGCAGGGGGCAATCATGGCTCCTGCCTTAACCCTGCATGTAAATCCTAGCCACTCCTAGTCCCATCTCAGGAGCCTGGACTCAGGAGAGCGGGGTCCCCTCGGTTCAAACGGCCGACATGAACCTTGTGTCCCCAAGCCGAGTGACCCGACCCTTCCTCCTCCCTCTCTCCCTTTTCCCCCTCTCTCCCCTCAGTCAGCCAGTCATGCAGAACACAGCAGCAGGCAGGGCCTGGGAGCGGCTTCACAGCCAGTCAACCGACAAAGAGTGTACAGCCTTACCTCCAGGGCTGGTAGTCCTGCTCTCTCCAGACAACCTTGCGCCCCACATCCCCTGGCCTGGCTGCCCGTCTCTGGTGGATACATGCTGTCTCTAGCTAGACACTATCTACTGGGTGCAGTATCTACTCGGTATCCCTAGCCTGGCTGGTGTCTGGGAGTGTCCCTCTCCTAAGTTCGTCTGCTCTGTGTGGCAGGTTCTTCTTCTCTGTGGAATGTCATGCATCCGGAGGTCAGACACACACAGGGGGGTCCTCATGCTGCAGTGTTGATTAAGTAGTGATGTTGTTGCTGCCAGTCTCCTGAGCTCATCAGTACTTTGGTAGCTGTGCTTTGTAAATCTCTTTACTATAGAGAACGGACAGATTTGTTTACTGGAGTTTGATTTAAAAACTCAGCAAGCAGCAGCTCAGAATTATGGCTTTCTTACCAGTTGTTATGGTTACTGTACATACATATGGTATACTGTATTACTGTAGTTTTTAGCTTGATTAACAACAGTAGTTTGCAATACATCTCAACTACACTGTCGGGTCAAACACTAAAATACTCGAGGATCAATTCATGGAGGCGGGTGTATGGAAATCTGACTCATTTGAAGAGCAAACGTCATAGAAGACGCTGTACATTACAACCCATCGTTCTGTTAAACTGACATCTTTTTCTACCTGGTAATACTGTATGTACAAATGTATAGTAAATATTTGAAGTTGTTTTGAACTTTGGTGTTACACTTACATTTATTTTGCCTTAAATTGTATTTTGTTATTGTGTAGGATTATAAATATAATGAGATATTACCCTGTTTGCTTGACCAAAATGGGAGTTTTATATTCAAGGGAAAGTATCTAATTGCGTCTTTGTGTGTTTGGGGTGCTTATGGTTTGTGTGCATGTGAGTGAGTGTGTGTGTGTGAGTACAGTGTGTGTTAAATATGTATTTTGATGTATTTGTACTTGTGATGAAAATACCTACTGTACTGTGTAGTACAACCAGATTGTGACAATTACAATTGAAGATACTGGAAGCAGTTAAACTTTGGCTATTCTCTGCTCAGTCTTTATATCTTCACTAAAATGCAGTCTGTTGAGGAGAATAGATTATTTTTATATGTTTGGTGTTCAGGCAGTTTGTCCACCAATAGCATTGGTAACGTTTTTATAACTGCTTTGGAAGACCGAAGGATTCAGAGATTGGAAGGGCTCAAGGTTTACCGTAAAACCCATTTGTGAGGGAAGAATTCTCTCTGCTTGTCCCAATCAGAAGCTTAGCGAGAAATTTACTATAATTTCATTTTTGTATATATTTTTCATTCCCAAAGCTTTGGAGAGGCTGTGGCTAAACTTCACAGTTGTTGCGGCATTGTATAATTGCCTGGGTCCCCAGCACCAAAGCAACAGCATTATTTGTCAATCGGCTTTGAAAGAATGTAGCAAAGGAAAAAAAATGATATTATATTTAACGAACACTGTAGATAAACCAGTACTTGAATTGTGAAGACTGTAAATGGTGATTTTACTTTTTTGTTTTATCTCCGTAATGAAATGACCATACCTAGAAGTAGAATCGGATACACAAATATTTATGATCATTTGTGATTTAAATGGGCTCATTGCAATTAATTACATAGTTTACCTGCTAGAAACTGTAAGTGTTGTGTGTTTATTTACAGTCAAGTGTTTAACTACT
Organism: Hypomesus transpacificus; assembly: GCF_021917145.1. Lineage (NCBI taxonomy): Eukaryota > Metazoa > Chordata > Actinopteri > Osmeriformes > Osmeridae > Hypomesus > Hypomesus transpacificus. Next base: position 7,709,060 of record NC_061074.1, on the reverse strand, counting down.
TGTCTGGTTGGGTGCACTGCTGCAAAATTTGACTTTTACTGAGATCTTAAAGTAAACATACAATGTGTTTGTATGACATTGTTTACTGTGACTGTGGAATTGGATTACATCTGTAAATAAAATAACTCAACAATGACAGAGCAGCAATTGGCTCAGTTCCAGAGATGGGAAGTAACAAAGTATAAATACTTTGTTACTGTACTTAAGTAGATTTTTCTGGTATCAGTACTTCACTATTTATTTTTCTGACCTTTTTACTTTCACTCCTTTTTTTACACAAATATCTGTACTTTCTACTTCTTACATTTTCAAACCAGGCTTGTTACTTTAGTTTTAATCTGTATTTGGTGGCATGATCAATATTTTTTTCTCAAAAGTTTCAAAAAGCAGTTTGAAAGAAAAGTATTGAAACTATTTGAGGACTCTACTGTACTCTAATGTACTCCGCTCTGCTTGAATCTACTCTGTTTTAGGCTTCTCTGTTCTCATCTCCACCATCCTCCTCTCTCCTTTTCTCTCCTCTCCTTTCACTGTGTGTTAAAAAAAAGTTTTGAAAGATTGCAAAGAATCATTTATAAAAGAAAGTTTGAAAGAAAAGTACTTGAGGACTCTACTATATTGTACTCTGCTTTAATCTACTCTGTTTTAGGCTTCTCTGTTCTCCTCCACCATCCTCCTCCTTTCTCTCTTCTAATTTCACTGAGTGAAAAAAAGGTTTGAAAAGTTAAAAAAAGATTTTCAATAAAGGTTTTATATATAAAAAGGTACGTTATGGATCAGACAGGGAGTGACTGAGAATAGACACATTCCTGATCACCCATTGCCATATCTGATCTTTTTAAACATGACTATCTCTACTTGAGTAAAGGATGTGTGCATTTTTGCCATCTCTACTCAGTTCTGGTCTGTTTGAAGCCTTTCATCTGTCTTCCTTCTGTCCCTTGCTTGTCATCAAGACACCCCACTCCATCCCCCATCACCCTCGTCTCCTCCAGGTGCAAGGTGCTATATTATCTCTGATGTTCTGACCTGGATTGTGGATGATGAGCTCCAACCCCCAGCCTCAACCTGTTCGATAATCAGGCTTGACCAATCAACCCCATCCCTTTAATCACTACCCCAAGCACACTCTCCCCAGACTTGTAGTGTGCAGGTCGTCTCCTCCATATTATAAATCAACTGCTATCTGGGAAAGAGGTAGTAGATTGTCAGTATTGTGAAGGAATGTCTGAATGCTAAGTGAGTGAGTTTTAAAATCAGGCAACTGATTCAAACACAATACCCACAATAACCTTCCGCCATCTTCACTTTGTCTTTCACCTTGCTCTCCCGAACCTAATTTAAGTCCCGAAATATTAATAGGTCGGAAAGTTTATGCAGTGAAACTCAGTAGAAAATGATGCCTTCCTGCTCTCTCTAGAGATTTGTCTTGTGGGTAAATCCCTCCAATCGGTCTGGATCTGGATCCCAGGTCAGCTTCCCTGGAGACCAGGCCGCTCCTTGTCACCCATCCTAATGAAACGAATCAAGCACACACCGAGCTCTCCATCAAATGGACTCTTGAGCCAAAACAAATATATTTCTTTAGGTTAGTTTGTTGTTTTCTTATTTTAAAGGCTGGGCATTCTCTATATAAAAATAGATGGAATGCTTGGTCCACTGCACAGGCTCCCTCAAGCAGTTCATTACTGCTGTTCCCAGACTGCAGCGGCCCCCCTCCTCTGAAGCCACAATGTGCTTATATGTTCCTTTCAAAACCTGTCTGTTCAGCTGTGTTAGCCTTTGGTTTGAGTCATGACTCCGCTTCTACAAGCTTGATTAACGGCACTTTAATTCTTCCCAAGCGGAACCGTGGTTGACTACCTGGGGCCGTAATGTCATGCAATCACTGACTTCATTTAAATGATAACGCACTCAGCCCACATTCCCAGCATGTTTACGTATGAATCGAGGTGACCTCTGGGCCATGCGGGCAGAGTCATGTTGTGTTCCTTATTGAAAGTGGGATTTCTGTTGAAATCATTGTTGTGATCAGTTGATTGAAGCCCTCAAATTTCCCAAGCATATGACCTGCAATCTGAGCTATCAAGTGGCTGCAGTCAGACCAAATATCTGTATAGGTCCAGGAAGTAAAGATGTCTACAGTATGACAAAAGCATGCTACAACCGATTTGGCCTTTTGTACATTGTCTCAGTCATACAAGAAGCATTGAAAACAAAAGCATGTGTATGACTGTTAGATCTTCTTCCTATGCATTTGAACTGCACAACAGTGAGCATGATGTAACTGGCTTAAGGTCGCTGATTTATCTCAAGGCTGTATTAATACAGTGTTATCAGTCTACCACAGAATGGGCTGTTTAATCTCTCCTAGGCTTGCTGCGGACAACAGCAGACCTGAGATTGAAGAGTTCCCCCTGCCCGATCAGTAATTATTATTCTTGAAAACAGAACATGGTTTAATGTGTCCTGAAATCTAGCTGGAGTCTTCAGGATGCCACAGTGGGGGACGAGGGTTGAGTTGAACTTTGGCCAGATAAACAGAGTGCCAAAGACCAGAGAGGTAAGGGGAGGAGAGGGGGGTCACACACACACACAGAGAGACAGACACACACACACACACACACCGACACAAAGTCGATTACTGCCCTCAGTGCAGACTGATGGCTCCAAAGAAATTGCTATGAAACAGGCTTGATTATAAACCTTTAGAACAGAAAGTCACATACTCCACCAAACAGTTGGTCATTTATCAAATCAGTTCCCTCCGCTCCAAATAGACTGCCAGTGTGCATTGATTTCTTTTGGCAGTGTTTAAGAGCACTTTTTATCAAAAGCTGTAATAACTGCCTTTAGTCATATTGTAGAGTGTTAGCAAGAGAATAGCACTGTATATTTTATGTATTTCTTCCTGAAAAACATATATCTAATTTTGCCAATTCATTATGTGTAACTGTATGATACTGTAACTGAATTTTCTGAGCAATTCTCATCATGTTGCTGAATGATTCTTTTCTAGCTACCTGAGATTTTCCCATCAGTACAATCTGCAGCTCTGTGCACAGCACTACACGACATAAACACATAAGCAAAATCACTTGTTGAAGACTAAATGAATTATACCAGGATATTTTCCATTGTGTTGAAAAGGGTTACCTTTGACCACAGTGAAGAGGGTCATTGGAATAGAAAGGCCACTCTGGAAAAAGAGGGCTCTGGTACTGTTGACCTGTGAGCTGACCCCCACAGCCCCAGGAAGAGGAGGAGCAGAGGAGCAGAGAACCATGAGGAGGACAGGGAACTGACCTGAATTCTACCATCACATGACAGGAAGACAGTCTATCAGACAAACACGGGCACAAGGGACTGTGTGTTCAAAAGAAGAGAGAAAGTTAAAGCAATTGAGGGGTGGTCAAGGGTGAGTAAGAGGGGAAAAAGACAGAGAGAGAGAGAGAGAGAGCCAGAGAGAGAGAGAGCCAGAGAGCCTCGGAAGTGCCAATTGTGTCAGCCAAGGTAATCTGATGGAAAACAAGTGACAGATTCAAATCACTGGAGACAGCAGCACAGGACATGTGAGGGGCCAGACCAGGAGCCGGATTGATTTAGCCCAGAGGAACAGGGGGGCCGTCGGGGGGGAGAGAGGTGGTGGGAGGGGGGGGGGGGGATCTCATCAGATACACCACTCAGACAGGCTTAAATCTGATGCAGACACACCTGGAGCCTTCCTCATTGACCATTATCCTCTTTAGAGCTCCAGTGTCATGTGGGTTGGAATGGAACCTTGAAGAGGTACAGGAGTGGGATCATTTGTACAAATAGAGGACAGGGAGGGCGTCAAATCCATGACAAAAGTTGCACAGCGCACTCCTCCACTTCAAATCGACTGGTTTTATTTTCGGTTGCTTCGACGGCTATGACAACACAGCGCCTCATGTTGCGTGCCAGAGCACAGACTGGCTAACCATAACTGTGTCGTCTAACATCCTGGGAGGTTTCACGCGTATTAATGTTTGATGTTACATCCCCTGATTAGCTCCTTATCAGTTGTTTGCTGTTGATTTTAAGGTTTAGGTTGATTGCTTCAGAAACCGTTAAGTAAGCTGTATGCGGTCTACGTTATTTACATCCATGCACTTGATCAGTCAATTCACATTTGTTAAACCCACTCTACTATATGTGATCTTGCAACTCTGTACTGAATACTGTATCGTACAATGATTCACTAACCAGCCCCCATGCATATCCAACACTTAGATACTTTGTAGGTCACTTATAGGTCACTTATCATCTATTTCCAACTGAACATTAAATGGTATTGCAATGCTGATGTCCCTCTACTTACGGTTTTAACATTTGTTCATGATAAGGCAGGAATAATTGAATAATCAATTGTTGCTGTTGATAGCTGCCGTCAAGATTTCTGCCCTGTCAGGGTATGTCTCTCATGAAATGAATTAGTCAACCGTTATGGGTGTTGAAACACCGTGTCTGTACCTTGGCTGAGCGGTGACCAGTCTAGAACCTTGCAGCAGCAGTGCAGCAGGTGGTCACCAGCAGTGAGCTGTCAGCCGTCAGACCATCAGTCAGGGGACAGACGCCAAGATGGAAGGGCCCACGGTAGCATCTGCTCCCAGCGCTCCCCACCCACAGGCCCAGGAGGGGGCAGCTAGTGCCAAGCTGTTCTGCTGTCGGTGGGTGAGAAACAGAATACCCCTGGCACACAGAGAGGAACTCTACCACATTCTCCGGATGACAGGACCCCTGGTAAGACCTCATCCACCACTGGCACTGTTGGGTAACTGCCCTGCTTAGTCTCTCTGAACTGGTGTCTTTCCAACACCAGAGCACACCCCACTAGGATAAGACTAAAACAGATTTGATTGAGCCCCTCTTTTGATTTGATCCTTTTTCTTAATCCAGGAGGCATTGTTTGTGCCTTTGTCTGGTGAAAGTTCTGCATGCGTTCTTGTTTATTTAGCCTGTGAAGATGAGACGGGTTGTGCTGTGCAGAATGTGATGTCAGCTTAATACAATCCTGTCAAACAGTAGTCTAAGACCCGCGGAAAGAGAAATGGTGCTTCCTCTATCCTCTCTGGGTGGGACACTCTCATCAGAGCTGTTTGTTTGGGTTTGTTTTTCTAGCTGCTGTCTCGAATCCTCAATTACTTGCTCCCTTTTGTCATCACAATGTTCTGCGGTCGCCTGGGGAACGCTGAGCTGGCTGGTTATGGGCTGGCGTGTGCGGTGAGTCAGTATGTTAGGAGTTCTGGGTACCGTAACTATGAATGTATGTCCCTCAAAGGTCAATAATGGGAATATATTTAGCCCTAGACGGACAATGAGGGAAAATCACAGCTTGCTGAAGGCTATGAATAGGTTGCTGTGTTTACAAGGCAATCATTATAAATCAGTATTTTTTTTAATAATCTGTCCAAATATGTAGTTCCCCACACCAATTAAAGTACCCTGATGATACTTAGGGGGAGGGGCTAGAAAAAATAACATTGACAAGGGCCAATTGGGAATAGCAGTGTTGCATGGCAACGTTTAGAAGGCTACACATCTTACAGTACATAAACGTGTCGGCTCGTTCCTTTCAGACTATTAACATCACCACAGCAGCGACCGGGGGAGGTCTTGGCCTAGCATGTGACACACTGGTCTCTCAGGTAAACAGATCTCTCCCGTTTCAGAAAATCTTGCAGTGTGCTGACGTGGAGACTACATTCGGAGTCAGGTGGCTGAGCGGTTAGGGAATCGGGCTAGTAATCAGAAGGTCGCTGGTTCGATTCCCGGCCGTGCTATATGACGTAGTGTCCTTGGGCAAGGCACTTCACCCTACTTGCCTCGGGGGGAATGTCCCTGTATTTACTGTAAGTCGCTCTGGACAAGAGCGTCTGCTAAATGACTTAATGTAAATGTAAATGATGTTTTAAGAACTGACCACTCTCACTCATAACCTGTGTTTGCCGGTGTCCCTCGTGTCGCTCGTGTGCGTGAGCAGACGTATGGAGGGAAGAACCTCCAGAGGGTGGGCGTGATCCTCCAGAGGAGTGTCCTCATCCTCCTCCTCTTCTGTCTGCCTTGCTGGGCCATGCTCATCAACACCCAGGCCATCCTGCTGGCCCTGGGCCAGGAGCCTGAGGTGGCCAGGTGAATAACAACAACAAAAACAACCATAACTAAAACAACATCTGCTCTTGGCTCTTTGACACCTGTTAGGTTCAGAGAGACACACTCACACACCACCGCCAATGCGAAGCCAGTCCTGTGCCTACATATCTGGACCCTGAAATAAAGTGCTTGTTTGTATGCTAATTGGATGAAACAGGATGGCTTTCCAACAGCCAGGTCTTATTCAGCTCAGATCTAGCCCCTGGTGATATTCCCCAGATTGTTTACTCAGTGCAGACACTTTTACAGCCAATTTACCCACCAAATGAGATGAACAGATCGCTGTTGGTCCCAAAATGCTATAAACATTTTGACAATCCTGACTTAAGAGGTGATTTTTCCGCTTGTGAGGTTTTGAGTGGTAATAGGGCGCATGTGAGATCTGGATAAGAGTGAAATTGAACCGTGATTTATATTTCCTGAACAAATGGGAAACCATTTTGTGTGTGTATTTCTGCCTGTGTGTGATTCTACTGATGTAACAGTCAATAAGCTTACACACTTTGTGTTTCAGAATAGCCCAGCTGTATGTGGTTGCCTTCCTGCCTGCTGTGCCTGTAAGTAATCTGTTATTTCTCTCCACCTGTATGATGTTCCATTCACTGAGTGACTAGAGTGATTCTGCCCTCTGCTTGTATGTTGTTCATATCAGTGAAGTGGTGATAGAAATATTCAATCCATGTCCTCATTAGGATGCATTAAACCTATCATGTCCTTCTCCTGGTCTCCTGTCTCTGTCTCCTAGACCATGTTTCTGCATCAGCTTCAAGCGTCTTATCTCCAGAACCAGGTAAACAATGCCTGTGCTACAGAAATACGTTTTTCTTTTTTACACCTCTGACAAGCCTGTTCTATTGTAACAGAAGTCATGTCAAGGTGGAGTGTGTTCAGTGTGAATCTGGGGCGTCTGGGTGCATGGCGAACAGCCTCTCGAAGTACAAATCTGTGTATTTATTCCCAGGGTATTATACTGCCCCAGATGTACACTGCGGCTGCAGCAAATGTGGCCAACGTGGCTACAAACTACATTCTGCTCTACTGGATGGACCTGGGAGTTAAGTAGGTGTGCTCAAAAGAAGATCTCATTCAGTACATGTCCTTAGTACAAGTGTTGTGAGTCATGTAGTTCCATTCATAACAGGCTAAAGTGAAATCTCAGGTCATTATCTGTGTGTGTGTTCCATTGTGTGTGTGTGTGTGTGTGTGTGTGAGTTTGTGTGTCTGTTCTGTTGTGCGTGTGTACCATTGTGTGTGTCCTTTCCACTCTGCGTGTGTCTGTGTTTGTGTGTGTCTGTGTTTTCCAGCGGCTCTGCAGTGGCCAACAGCTTGTCGCAGATTTACATCTGTGTATTTCTGTTTGCGTACATATGGTGGAGGAAGCTACACGTAAAAACATGGGGCGGTAAGTATGTCAGCTTGCTTCTGGGTTTGTCCAGTAAACATGACCAGTCCCACATCTGACCTGTCTGTGTGGAAATCAAACAACTCTGTCTCCCCCTGCAGGTTGGACCAGAGAAGCACTGCTGGAGTGGGGCTCCTACATGAAACTGGCTATACCCAGTACAATGATGATGTGTTTCGAGTGGTGGATATATGAAATTGGGGGCATCCTTGCAGGTACACTATATCAGGACCACGAAACTAGCTAACATGAACATTCAAAGTATAGAGAACAATTGTTCCTGGTCTAGTTGTACGACACCGAAACTACATCTACAGTATTTGTATACTTTCATATTTGTTCTTTCCTAGGTATGGTGGGTGAAATTGACTTGGCAGCTCAGCATTTGGTCATAATGCTGGCCTTCATAAACTACATGGTATGAGGCATATCTCTGTAACTCTAAACTCACTTCTCTGTAACACGCACCTCGACACTCATTTACCTTTAATATGATTTTCAATCCTATAGTCACTCACCTCTCAGACAGCCACAATAGATTAACCAGGAAAGCAATCATGTGTCTTTGCTCTAGATAAACCTCATGATCTGTTAAGCAGTTTAGGTTATTCTTCAATCTACTGTAGTAGCCTGAGAGATGAATGATTTCTGCTGAAGTAATTTCAGAGTGTGGATGGATCATCAGAGAAAGTGAATAAGTGTCAGAGTCTCCTCTTGGCCAGGGGAATAGCATGACTTGCAGTAATGTATGGGATGCCTGTGGCGTAATTAGCCACCTGTATTGTGACTGCTTTCTGGTCACACATGCATTACTCATCTGTAGTTTCCTCTGGGCATCCAAGCTGCGACGTGCGTCCGTGTGGGGAACGCCCTGGGATCGGGGGACCCAGCTGGGGCCATCCTCACCAGCAAGGTGTCTCTGACTCTGTCAGGTCAGTCGAACACAGGCGCAGCTACGCCCGGCTCTCTGAGTGACCTCAGAGGTGACCCGTCTGTCTGTGTGTGTGTGTTTGACTAACCAAAGGTAGGTTTTTATGGTTAGTCGAATACACACATGTAGTGCAGTCCTCCTCCCTGGTCAGACCACATCGATCGATGACTAATACTCTACCACGGTTGATGATGTTGTGTTTGTTTGTTTGTTTGTGACGCAGCGACCATGGCAGTCATGCAGGGCCTGGTGCTCTGCTCCATCAAAACAGTGATTGGTTCAATCTTCACCTCTGATGAGTATGTATGCTGTACATACTGTACAGTCCTACTGTACCTCTGTAATACTTAGGAATACCTCCGCAGCAGTCTTCCTCTTTTCCTTCATTCTCTGCTGTACTCGTGCATTATTTGTCCGTCGCTTGGGATAAAAGCGTCTGCTAAACAGCTCAATGTCAAATCTGCCCACATCAGGAGGTACTCAGATCAGTGTATTCAATGTTGTTTAACTCAGCAGGCTGAGTTTGCCAGACAAAAAAAACCTTATTTGACCTTCTTAACATCCTCACCGTCTCTGACTTTCAGAAAGATCATAGCGCTGGTCTCCCAACTTCTAAACGTGTACTGCGTCCTTCAGTTCTTTGACGGCTTGGTGGTGAGTCACTTGGGTTGGCTCCTCTGGTCGTCCAGTCCTTCTTTCTGCACATGTTCCTCTGTTCTCCCGTTAATCACGTTGACAGAATTTGGCATCTGACACCTGTGGTGGATGACAACAGGTGTGTTTGTTTCTCGGTGTGTATTCACAGTAACGGGAGCTTTGTCTCTGTCTCTGTCTCTGTCTCTGTCTCTGTCTCTGTCTCTGTCTCTGTCTCTGTCTCTGTCTCTGTCTCTGTCTCTGTCCCAGTGTGTGTGCATGGGCATCTTCCTGGGCACGGGCAAACAGAAAATAGCTGCCCTGGCCAACCTCATCCTTTACTATTGTGTCGGACTTCCTATTTGTGTTTCTTTGATGTTCACCGCACAGCTTGGGGTATTAGGTAGGTGCCTCATTGAATTACAATGAACATAATGAATGACATGGATTACAATGAATTCAGTGCCGTTGTTGCTTTTTTAGCAAGGTGCTGTAGTCAAAGTTAACATCTCAGGATGAGAAAAGTGAGAACAAGTCAAGACTGTGTTGTTTATACTTGATCAAGAGCAAACATCTTTTCCTCACTCCTTCTCTGTCTCCTCTCAGGGTTTTGGCTAGGACTCCTCCTCTGTGTTTGTATACAGTCCAGTTTGTTCATCACGGTCATCTTCAGGCTGGACTGGGACAAGATGACTGTGGAGGTATGCTGTTCTCTGGGTTTTCCCCAGGGGCTCTGGCTGAATACCCTGACTCTTGCATGCACTCTGCTGCCTCCCCTGGGGTTGATTCAGCTGGGAAGGGGCTGCTTGTGGTTGTTGAGGGGTTCTCAGGTGGGGAGCAGTTGATGAAGTGTGTGTTTGTGTTGGGGGGGCACAGGCTGTGAAACGAGCTCAGAAGATGGCACACCTGGCTTTGCTGAGGAGGTCAGTCCCCACGGAGCAGCAGGACGGCTCCGACGCTCGTTACCTCACCGACACCAACGGGAGGGTGAGGGACGACTGCTCTAGGTTGACCTTTGTGTGACCCCTAGCCGGAGGACGAGCACTAACACTGCACTGTCTCACATCCAGACGGAGAACGGATGTTGGTGCGAGAGTGAGAGCAGCCTGAGGGGCAGCGCTGTGGCCCAGGAAGGCCTGGGAGACAGCAGTGCCCGTGGGCCACAGGAGGACCAGGGACTGAGGCAGGGGGGAGCAGAACGACCCAGAGCTCATCTCTCCACCACCCAGTTGCTACTGAGGAGAGGCCTGACTGTGCTGGCTGCCGTCGGGCTCCTGGTCGTGGGAGTGAGTGTCCATCTCGTCCTGCCCCTGCCAGAGACCCTCCAAGTCCCAGGGGGAAACCTCACAGTGAGCTGGATCAACACCAGCAACTCCACAGACCTCGCTTCCTCAACCCCATCCCACTAACTTTACTGCAGGAAACCATGTACCATGTCAAAAATGAGAACTTCTCTGCAGCTATTTAAATAGATTAATTAGGATTTATTGGAATTTCACTTTTCTTTTTATGCATTTCAAGGATTATTGGGAATGCAACCCACAGAGAGAAGGAGAATCAGAGGTACAATATTCTGTCTCTCTACAAAAAAAATTTTAATAAACGTATGCATATTGTATATTGTTTTATGGGACGTCCAGAGACAGTGAAAAAGCAACCACTCTCACAACATTAGAAAGCATTTCATTTGGTTTATTAGCAGCTGACTTGGACAGACTGATAGCTCAGCCACGCCTCCTACAGTCCTGACACTTAAAGTTTCACAAGAGCGTCAAGAAATCTGAATTTCAATCAGTACTATTATCAGAAAATAGTGGTCTAGGCCTTTTTGTCTTCCACTCAGGGCAGGATACTGTGTGTGGAGATCCTAACTAACACATCCACTCCCGGGTCACTACTTGTCCTCAGAAGACCCAGCCCCACTGGGTTGGAGGGCTCTCCAGACTATAAGACCATAAGAACATGATCTGTGTCTACAGACCCTTGTGGGTCCACTAGACCCTCCTGACCCACTCCAAGAGAAGCTCTTAAGTCATTTAAGCTCCATGGATGAAGTTGGAGATCAGCAGGTTGGTGATGATTCCCGCAGCCAGGATGGAGAGCATCCCAGCCAGGGTCAGGCCTCTGCGGAGCACCAGTGCCTTGTGGGATAGCATGCCTCCCGCCACGCTGACGGCCAGCTCGTTGTCAGGCTCGGTCAGAAACTCTGTGTTCCTGTTGATCTCGTAGGGCCCCACCTGCTCTGGCTGACCCACCATGGAATCATCGGACCCTACACGCACACACACACACACACACACACACAGAACAGGACTGTACTAAACCATGTGTGTCATACACTGGTTTCAGCAGAAGAAAAGCAGGAAAGAACAGAATGGCGTTGTCCATGTGCGTAGTCGTCGATGCTGCGTAGGCTATTTTGAGTGCTCCAATAAGCTTCTGTATTACTTTAGTTTGATCTTCAGGATTTCTGCATTTTCCTGCAATGTGTCCATTCTCTCCGCAACAGTAACCCTTTTATTTAAAATAGGCCATCTTCTTAAATGTATTTATTATAACCAAGTATTTGTATAGCTATACTTTCCACTGGGTTACAGTAGTTTAATGCAATTTTAAAGCTGTTCCTTTTTACTTACCCATGTCTGGATGGTTATCTTTGATCCCAGCTCTAACCTGGGCCTGGAAGAATCCCAAGACATTTCATAAGAATATTTTCTGTCCGGCACATTCACAGTACATTTGACATGTAGTCATTGAACAGTTCATCATAGAAAATGTACTTCTTTAGACAAAGCAGGCTAAACTCCTGATCCCAGTGAGCCACCCAGGAGTGCTTGAGCATACCACTACCCACCTCCATGGTGACTGTCTTCCAGTTCATTTTGTATATGTAGAAGAGGAGAATGGACGACTGCAGGAAGGCACAGGTGAAGAAACCTATCCACAACCCTAACAACAAAGACAAAGAGTAGAGGAAGCATCAAAGTTTAGAGCGAGCCCTAAAAAATAAAAAACTCAACTAAATGAAACTCTTTTCTCGTTTCTTTCCGTGAAAATGAGCACAGTTGTGCTTCAGAGAACCCAAGGAGGACATGGAAACGTACCTAAGATCCCCAGTTTGGCGGCGAACATTAAAGAAACCCCGACAGGAAGTCCAATCCCATAATACCCAGCGATGTAGACGACAGCTCCGACCTTCTGCCTCCCAGCACCCCTGATGATGCTGCCTGAGGCACACTACACAGCCACACACACATGGTTCCAGACAGGACGCAGACATCACAGTATGCTCGGCTCTGATTGGTTGACAGGAGTACTCACCGTGAGAGCTTCCAGAAGCAGGAACGGAGTATAGAACGTCATAACTTCTGCTACTCTGGCTCTGATCTGCCTGGGAAAGACAATAAGAGCAATCCAGCCCACTCAAAATGCCATGAACGTGACGTATGATTGCTTTGAAAGTGGAGGGATGAGGATGTGACAGCTATGCCCAAACGTGGGCATTATGTATCGTGGTACAATGGTGTGCTTCGGATATGAATTCTAGTTGTCAGTTGAACTTGAGTGAGTCAAAGGTGATATCACCCTGGTTACTGTGTAAAGGAATGTGTTAACAGAGGTCACGGTTCTTCTCACCTGCAGTGACTCAGCAGGGAACCAGGAGCTGAGATAAGAAACTTCCACATGGGCCTGGTTCTCTCTGCTGTCTCAGCAGATATTGCGATATAAAAGACATGGAATGCCCAGCTGAGCCACAGCGGAGGTGGCCCAACAAAACAACAAAAGGAAACACTCACTCGTCATTGGAAAACATGTAGGAGATTATGTTCTTTGTGGACCCAATGATAACTGCCAGGCACACAGAAACCGACCCTAATAACGACAGAGATCAGAACAATAGAGTAGGATGACACTGTGCACTTGAACAAAGATGAGAACTGTAATAGAAATGAATGATAATTAACAACAATAAACCTAGGCGGTAGACGTGTGATCATGCAGATGACACGACATCAGTGAATCCCATTTTAATTTAGGAAATGCAATTAACTTGGGAGCCCAAACAACATGTAATGTAAAACAAGTACAAAGGCTAATAAAATAGGCTTATAATAGAATACTCATAAATAATGCAAACACATTCAATCTATTTTCCAAATTCAAATAAAAAGTATTTATATTTGTTATATTCATTTAGCAGTCGGTTTGATCCTACGGGCCTGTCTCACTCACCTGCACAGAACACAGCCAGTTTGGCGGACAGCTTTGCCTGCTCTGTGTTTCCTGCCCCCAGGGCATTCCCCACCCTCACGCTCCCCGCGACGCTGAACCCTAAAGCGAACTGACGACAAGCATCACCAATCACAGCCCTGCGGCTACTCTTACTGTACCGTAAGTGTTTGACTGTAACTGTAATAACCACCCATGTAAAGATGTATTTACCAAGTATGCAATGGATGACAGTTCTAAGATGATCGATTGTGCGTCCAACTCCACTTCACTGATCAGCCCTGTGACAAAACAGTGATGTTCCCATCACAAACAACAACAACAACGCTCCTTCCCCGAGCAGCTTTACGCCTCCCCACGACCTAAAAAGAGTCACAATTTGACATGACGCCCCGGTGCCCTACCTGCTAGAAAGCCTCCGATCTCGTAGGTCCACCACTCCACACACAGCATGAGCATGCTGGGGATGGCCAGCTTGATGAAGGCTCCCCACTCCTGGAGACAGTCTTTGGACCAGCCTACAGGGAAACAGAGAGGTCAACGCTGACCCTGTCACTGCGGCCTACATCATCACACACCAAAACCATGCTGCGTTAACATCTCCCACATTCGAGCCGCAGTTTGAAGTTGAACAGGCATACTTTTAAATCCATAAGGATTCTTTATTTAGCTTTGTGGTAATGTGTGTGATCAACTAAATGAGTCTCACCTCCCCAGGTGGGTTTGTGAAGGCCTCGCCACATGATGTAGGAATAAAGCAAGGAAGCCATTGAGAACTGGGAGATAGTGTTTGCTGCAGCAGACCCTCTGGGAAAGACATGGACAACTTGTAGTCTCCAGGTACATTTCTCAAACGTAGAGAGAGGAGAACTCTGCTGCTTTACTCACGCTACCCCAAGGTTGAGGGCAAAGAGGCAGACATAGTTGATAATGGCATTCAGGATATTAGCCACTGCCCCTATGATCACTTCGGGCCAGATTATCCCCTGGAAGACAATCATTTCTTCAGGAAACCCGACAATGTTGAGGGTTTTGCCTGGATGTCAGATGTTTTGGGGAACATTTTACCTGATTTTGTAGGTACTTGGATTGTATCTGGTACATGAATGCTGCCTTTGAACAGAAAAGTAGCCATTTCAAAACCAACTCATTGGAAAGTTTTTATCAAATTACTTTTTTGGGGGCTAATTGTCTACTTACCGGTAGAGCCGGCATGAAAATCTTTACATACAGCTGAGCCACCCTACAGATATGAAGTCATCTCAGTCAGAGTCATGCAAGACAAAGCAGCTTTCTTTAAAATGTTCTTCAGACTTTCTTCTGGAAATGTGGTGATGCAGTGTTTGGGCCTACCTGGCAACCTCAGGACTCTGTTTGACTGCCAGGAGTATCGACTCTGTGTTTATGAGGATGGACCAGCATGGGAAACAGGCCAGCAGAACAATGAGGATCGCCCTTTGGAGAATCACCCCCACTTTCAATAGGTTTCCACTCCCGAAGGTCTGCAGTCAGAAAACAGCTTGATTAAGCGCTGGGTGGCATGAACTTTGCGAGCAAAAATGATGGGCATTTCTAGAATTCCGGTGAACTAAAAATTGAGGAGGTGAAGAGGGGATCCTACCTGAGATATTAGTGTGTCACACGTTGACGATAAACCAAAGCCTATTGAGAGACCTGTGACATTAATCAGCTGAGTAAAGGAACCAGAGTATATGTTAGTGTGCGTTTGTCATTGTCTACTTCATAAAATTACAACAATATGAGAGAGAAAGAGAGAATCTGCTGTATTTGGGTATCAAATTGGTCTACTTACAGCTGTTGCCAGAGCAACTCCAGCCAGCTCTGTCTTCCCCAAGTGTCCACAGAAAACAGTACCGACAAAACCCACTAAAAAGCTCATGGTTTGAGCCATAAACTGGTGAAGATAAAACAACATTAGAACAGTATTGTATAATATCCAAAAATATGTATCTCTTCATCAGCTTTCTATCATAAACACAAACAGGAGGCCCACCAAAAGAAGACCCTTTAGAAATGTTTGTTAATCAAAATTATATTCTTACCACTGGGACAGCCAATTTGGATAAATCAACCATTTCTTTTTTGAAGTCAACAGGAACATACCTCCGAATCCGACCTAAACAACTTCCACAAATAGCCCATGAATGTGATCTTTCATTTCCATCTGTCTGTGACTCCATGTTTTCCAGTATTTACGAGATTATACTTTCAGTGGTCTCTGTCTTTATGAAATTTCTAACTTGCAAGAAACATGTAAGCGAGTGACAGACTCCCTTCTCTATGAGTCAGGCTGTAGTTTATTAACCAGTGGTTTATTACATCACACGCACACACAAACACACACACACACGTGACATGTTTCAAAGATTACACTAGAATTGTCACGGCCACAGCCATGCCCCATATTATTGTTTGGGGTTTCTCCCTGCCCGAGTGTTTCCCTGTATCTGTCATTGTCTTCACCTGTGTCTTGTTCAGTGGTTTCAGTTCTCATTAGTCTTATCATGTCCACCTGTGTCTTGTTTGGTTCTGTGTATTTAGGTTCCTGTTTTGTGTCTTATCCTTACCGTTCTTACGGAGTAGCCTGTCTGTTTTCCTATTATTTTTAAGAAGAAACCCTTGTTTGGTGTTCTACCTGGCTACATCTCCTGCGTTTGGGTCCTACCCCACCACAGCCTTTGATTGGAATGCAATTCACAAATGTACTGTACAATGTTTTTGACTGCTTGCAGTGCTATTGCCTCATATTTTCCAACAAAAACTATGGGAAGAATGACAAAACTTTTCACTCAACTTGTGAAAAGTGATTCAACGTTAACAGCAAGTCCTGCAGAACAGTAGATGCACCAACAGATGGAGCCATTTCCTCACGGACACTACAGACAAGAACAGCCCAAACTTGGAGACTAAACACATTCAAGAAATCAAATCTCCCTACTGTACAGTAACTGTATGGTGAGGGCATCCCTCCAGGAGTAGTAAACTACTGAAACAATGTCAGCCTTTAATATGAATGTCACAGGCATTATTCCTGGGAATAGCGCCTGTTTTTCTTTATATTTTTAGCTTTATCTTCCTGCTTAGAAAAACCACATCTTTATTAACTGAAAGGGGGGAAACTCAGGGACAGCCAGTGATGTTTTTTTTTTAAATAAACATACATTTTTGATTTCCCATTTCAGAGGCTTTACAAAGATACAAATTTGTTGCCAGGGTGATTATGTTGTCACCATCAACTCAATTTAACCTCAAAAGGACACAAAGAAAGGCCCTTTGTCCCCCTCTCCTCAGACACGGTCAGTTTTATCTTAGGCTCTGGACAATTCACTGAGTGAAGAAGGTCTCGCTTACTTAATTGGAGACTGAAATGGTCAGTGGAGAGCATTTTAAAGTAGAATGTTAGGACTGTGAGGAAAGGTTGATAGTATCAGACAGACTATGACTTGTCTGCTTCGGTAACTGATACTGGTGCTTAGAAGAGAGCCAAAGGAAGCTTAGATATCAGTGTGGTCTAGGAAACCCTCTCTCTGTCTGGAGAACCATGACTGAGAGTGGAAGACAATAGATGGATAGAAAGCCCTGCAAGGACTCTTATCCTTTCCCCTCTCTGACCTGAGCATGACATCCGGTGCGACTCTAGAGATGGAGTCTAGGTTCTGGCAGGGTCCAAAATACCCTTCACTACCATGGACGATGCTGTCTTCTAGTCAAGAATGTTAGCGTGATGTACTTGAGAACCCCTGGAAACCATGGCACGCAGGGTTTACAGGAACGTGCTGAGTTCACGAAGGGGCTCGTCCGAGGAATCCCTTTTAAGCAACCTCAGCAAAGAGAATAGCAACTGTGCTCCTTTTCTCGCTAAGCACTTAAATGTATATATAGCCAAGTATAGAGGCTGCGATATATGTTTCAGTTGGATAATGAGTGGGTGGTTTAAAAGCAGCAATGCGAGAAAAAAGGCACTGTAATTACACAAGCTTTTATTCCCGTAGGGCATCTGAGATCATGGTGTTCCGGTCTGAACAGTACTCATAACCACTCGTTAACTACTCCTCAAGTGTTTTATTTTTTAATTGCCCTCGTTCCATAGTCAAGGTCTTTTTGTTCCTTTCCATCTCACACACACACACTGTTTGCTTTCCTCCTCTAATACTAAAGATCAGAGTCAGATGGCTGAGCGGTTAGGGAATCGGGCTATTGCTCAGAAGGTTGCCGGTTCAATTCCTGTCCTTGAAATATGACGTTGTGTCCTTGGGCAAGGCACTTCACCCTACTTGCCTCGAGGGGGAATGTCCATGTACTTACTGTAAGTCGCTCTGGATAAGAGTGTCTGCTAAATGACTAAATGTAAAGATTATTAAGGTGTAGCTCAGTGGTTAGAGCACTTGAATGCAGATGAATGTGTTGCAGATTCAAATCCCCCCTGTGCTGTGGATTACGTTGGTTCAAAGCGTCTGTTTATAAAAACATTATTATAATCTGACAGATAGTATCACCTTTGCTTCACTTTTACGGCCCACCATCAGCATCGTGGAATGTTGACACCTCGCAAACCGTCTGTGGCCTCTCTTCTAAGATTCAGCATTTACTCAAATGTAATGTGTGTCTGTGAAACATGTGCTGTCTTTTCTGTGAAAGACGTTATGGTGAGAGATTCTCAGTTTGCCCCATAACAGGAGACTGTGGGTTGTTATGAACTGTCCTGGAGTCTATAAAGAGGCCTTGTGAAATATGCTGCCTCTTCTGTTTGTCTAACAAGATTGCATTACAAGTATCCATCCAGAATCCTCTACTAAGGCCTCTGTTGTTCCTCCTGTCCCTCAGTGGGGCATTCTCTCCAGGTGCCTTTCAGCCCAGGCTTACACAATGTGAGAAACATGTGTTTATGGAATCACGTCTGCCTACTTACAAAACAGTAGATCACAACAGAGAGGAGCAGACAAAAAAACAACAGTGCTGTCCTCGGTAGAAGTAAAAGTTATTATGTCATAGGTCATTATGTTAAGAAATTTGATTGAAATCCCTGTTAGCAACAGATAGCTGAAACCAGGGTTGTGGTCGATATTATATTGTTAGAGTTCAAGAATGATTTGTTCCTAAACAATTTTCTTGGATG
Organism: Hypomesus transpacificus; assembly: GCF_021917145.1. Taxonomy (NCBI): domain Eukaryota; kingdom Metazoa; phylum Chordata; class Actinopteri; order Osmeriformes; family Osmeridae; genus Hypomesus; species Hypomesus transpacificus. Next base: position 7,690,553 of record NC_061074.1, on the reverse strand, counting down.
TGTCTAACAGTCTACAAATTAAATGTCCAGTGTTTCACGAGCTCACGTTCCTGGAAGAACTGCTTCTCATGTGGGATCTTCATGGGAGGTGCATTCCTTGAGTTGTCCCCTTTAGTTATTTCTGTCTAGATTCCAACGCAAATCTGAATTTTACATTTAATTATGTTTTTTATGCTCAGAGCTGAACGTTTACTTTTACAAGGCGGTTTAGATGAATTAGTGGGCTTAGAGAAAACATTATTTTAAAGCAATACACAGGCATAAACATAAATTTAAATGACTAAAAAGCTTTATATTTTATTTTCATTTAACATTTTGTGAATGAAATCTGTTTTGTCAGTGTCCGTTACAGTAAAACCTGACTTTAAAGTACTATTTTACCTGACACACACTGAATTTGCAACCAGCCAATATGCTTTATTTATTGTTACAGGCTTTTGCAATTCCAGTTGACATTACAATATGCAGTACAGTATACAATTGTATACCTTTTTATCTCACGTCCAAATGAGCTCATAAATTGTTCTAAATAATCTTGTTCATAAATCTGAGAAATAGTTGTTTTCATATCTCAACTGAAAAGACAACCATCTTGTATGCACATAAACACTTTGTTATCATGACATTCAAAGTTCAAGTCAAGTTGGAATTTATAAAGTATCATGTTTCAGCAATACAGTGTGAAAATTTGAAAAAAAAACGAATTAAAACAAAACATAACAATCTACTAGACGACAAGCAATATAGGAAATACATAATAGATAGGAATCAGCACATATTGTTTGGATCAATGACTTATAACCCACAATTTGTTAAAAGCAGTTTTGGATTGAGTTTAGCAGTCAATTACCTTTCTAACATATATACAGTGGCCATGGACTGAATAAACAAAAGGCCTTGAAAAGACTGGACACTTTAAAGATAGAAAGAGCTTTGTTTACTTCCGAGAGTGAAAAGAGATGAAGGGCATTTCTCAATAACAACCTACATACTCAGGCTGCATGACTATCATAACCAGTCAAGCCAAAGTATTACAGCCACGAAACTCTTCCATCTCTGCCCTTCAGTCATTTCTAAGTCACCAGGCAAAAATCAGGTGACATCTTTCCATTCAGGGTCCTCAGCGACAGGTCTTTCTCTGTCTCAACACCATGAACGTAGACAGTCTGGCTTTGCTTTCTGTCTGGAGACTAGGGGGTTCCTGGCACCCTATGGACCTGGAGGAGGGAGGGGGGGGGTGCAGGGCAGGGCAGGGCCCGTCTGTTCAGGTTCCAGGGGCCTGGTCCTACCCAGGCTCACACCCCAGTGACGTTGGCCCAGGATGGGAAAGTGTCCAGGTTGAACATAGCCTTGCCCCAGCTGTTGATGGCCAGTGTAATGCACAGAATCCCAATGATGTTCATGACCACCCCTGTCTTTGCCTGGGAGCAAAGGCAGGAAAGATGGGGGGTTAGCGGTTAGAAAAACTCCTCTTTTGTGTAGACTTGACCTGCCACGTCAACTTATGGCCTTCAAAGTGTGAGGAGACGACTTTCATAGCGCAGGGAGATGTTGTGGAAGAAACAGTCAGACTTACCATGTCAGAAACCTTGAGGTAGCCAAAGGAGAAGACGATAGCGTTGGGCGGCGTTGCCACGGGGAGCATGAAGGCAAAGGAGGCACTGAGCGTGCAGGGCACCATGACATACAGAGGGTTCATCCCAATGGACTGAGACTGAAAACACACAGACAATACAAACTGAGTTTGGTCCAAGGACACGTCTCATGGCAACATGGAAGTCTGACTCTGCACCATAATCAGCTGAGTCATAACTCATATCCACTGGGATTGTAATGCTACACCAAAAACCTTCATTAGGTAAGTGTAATTAAGATGTAATTCTACAGAATGGCATGTTTGGGGCGTTGCTCATGACACAAGCGAGGATGTAAAAAGTACCCTGGTAGCAGTAATGATGGATTGGTACGACAACGTAATCTCAGGAATAGATTGCAAATACGAGCCTCGGAGGAATGGCTTGAAACACGCAGCACGGTGGTTTCTAGAACACTGGTTTATGGTCGGGACTATAATTACAGACTGTAGAAACACCGTTCATTTTCTGCCTCATCACACTGTCTGCTAAAACTACTTAAAAACTATCATCTTTTTTTTTTTCCTCAGACGAGACGTGCGTAGTAGAAAACACTGTTCAAGTTGGTCAGACGTCCCTTTTCTGCCCACCATCATGTCTCATTTGAAGCCAACACTCTTCTGTTTTACCATCCCCCTTGTTTGACCCTTTATAAATCCCTCCCTGAATACGTCTGTTTGGTGCATTCCCTCCCTGGCCAGCTCTGGTGCTCCCTGAGTACTTGACAACTAGGCACAGTGATGCCATTCTTCAGTGAGGATGGACTGGGCACTAGAACAAGAGCTGAATTGGTTCAATTGAGTTGGTGATGTTTGGCAGGGGGGGGGGGGGGGGGGGCAGTGGAGGAAGGGCCCCAGAGAAGGAGACAAACACACGAAGCCCAATTGGCTAACCGGGGCGAGGAACCAAACAAGAGAATGTAGGCCGTCTGGCGGCTAGGAGTGGTTTTAGTTCTGGACCCCGATTGGAGGACACTTTCAAAAGGGCTTTCACAAGGAGACTGCCTGTATATAACCTCTATGGCTACGTAACCCTGCCTGCAGTCATGTAACAGCAACCTGTGGAGCCTTACCATGGAGGCGAGGACGGGTAGGAAGAGGGTGGCAGTGGCCACATTACTGGTGCACTCTGTGAACGTGGCAATCAGTAGGCATAGAATGATGGCTATTGCCCATGGAGGGATAGTGTGCAGAGGAGTCATCTGATCACCCATCCACTTAGACAGCCCCGACACCTGCAGAAGCACACATGGATATTGAAATAAAATATGGCAAGTACGTTTGCAACATTCAATATGCCGAAATAGGTGTTAGGTTCCACAAGGCTGCATACAGTATAACATTTACATTTAGTCATTTAGCAGACGCTCTTATCCAGAGCGACAAAGTAAGTACAGGGACATTCACCCGAGGCAAGTAGGGTGAAGTGCCTTGCACAGGGTCACAACATCTTTGGCACGGCTGAAAATTGAACCGGCAACCTTCTGATTGGTAGCCCAATCCCCTATCCACCGCTCAGCCATCTAAATAGATCCCTGGATGCTCACCTCACTGCCCTTGGCCAGGGCAAAACCTCCCCCCAGAAGGAGCACAATGCTCCAGGGCAGCTTCTTCTGAGCCACCTTCCAGGTGAGCAGAGCAGGGGTGGGGCCAGCCGGTGGCCTGGGCTCTGTGGGGCCAGCAGGTCACACTGTTAACAGCTATGCTAGCTAGCCAACTCAATGTGTGTGTAGCAGATTTACATGAGCTACGGTAATCTCGCTGTGGACGGTGGAACGGAGATGCTAAGATACAATCCTGCCGTGCTGTAGTTGTGTTTGGGTGGCGTGTTTACCTATGTCGAAGCCCCGAGACCTCCAGAAGCAGAAGCGAGGGAGCCTGGAGGGCAGGACGAACAGGAGGACAGCGATGAAGACTGCTACGGTGGCATCCGACACATACCTGGGGTGGGGGGTTACGGAAAATCGTCCGTTACAAAAGGGGTCATCGAAGCAAAAATTCGACTTCCGATTATCTCGTCACATACACAGAAGGCATGTAAAGGGTGTGCTGTAGTGCAGCATCCTACGAGTCAAGATATGTGCGTACTCGGCTTCGGAGTTGAAGACGTTTGTGGCCCAGCCGGGCATGAAGCCTGGGTCTCTGGTGAACCACAGCAGCACCAGGAGGGAGAAGAGGCCCAGGACGCTGAGCTCCCCGAAGCACATGGGGCCCAGCTGACGGTACTGCTCACGGATCACGTTGTACGCGGCGATCTCCTTCTCAGTCTTCACCGACCCACAGCCCCAAGTCTTCCTGAAGCTGGAGAGGTACAGGGGGGGGGACAAACGATCGACATGTGACATCCATGAGCCGGCTGTGAAGGCCATCGTCCGGTATATGAAACTTCAGAACTCACTTGAAGCCCATGTAGACAAACTGAAGCCAGAGCCAAGCCAGAGTGAGCATGAACACCATGTTGGGGAAAGCGAATCCAAACCAGGACGCAAAATTGATGACGTCTCCGTTGTCAGGAAAGAGCCTGAGGGGACAAAAACATCAAACGTAGCATTACAAAAGAACCTCGGGTAAATGGGCATGGAGAAAACCCACTGTATGGACATCAGCTACAGACACTCACTGGTTCATCTGGCCCTTGAGCACCAGGTTAGGGCCTGTTCCAGTCAGGGTTGCAGTGCCCCCAATGCTGGCAGCGTAGCACACACACAGCGTCATGCCTTTACACATCTTGCGTCTCTCTGCCACCTCTTTACGCCGCGCCAACTCAGCGGACGCGTCCAGGAAGGTCACCACCACTGGCCACAGCACCAGCACATGAGGGGGAGGGACACTGAAGAGTTAGAATGGAGCTAGCGATCACATGATCTCTCTCTCTCTCCCTCTACATATATACTTTATATAAGCTATGTGTTATTAGATGGTCATTAAAGTACGGGAATACACAACCACAATAAAAACTAACTTTTATGGTGTGAGCGTTGAATGGCATACGTATTTCAAGAGTATATTGCAAAGTGTGAAAAAAGCTGAGTTTATTCCTCCTCTCAGTTTAGTTCAAGTTCAAGTCTTTTATTTGTCAGGTACACAGAACAACACAAGGTTAGACTGGGCACTGAAATTTACCTGGTCCTTCTGGCAGCTTCTCTGGCTGTTTGCTCTCAGGCTTGATCTGTTCCGGCTGGTTCTGGGCCTGGGCCTGCTCCACAGTGCTGTGGATCTGAGGCATCTCTGCCTGGTCGTTGAGCTGCTTCAGCACTGCCTGCACGATGGGCACCATCATGGCCGTGGTGGCCGTGTTGCTGATCCACATGGACAGGAAGGCTGTCACCCCCATGAAGCCTAGCATCAGACTGTACACACAGCAGGACAGGAGACACCTACACGTTAGTGTCGAGACCAAGGACAGGGTCTTAATCTCAACCTGGATGCTGTCGGTAACACAGTACAGTGATGCGTAACCTGTTCACATGAACAAATGGCAGAGGAAACTGCTTGAACAACGGCATGTTGCCTATGGTTGTAAATGACAAACTGTTTCGTTCAAAAATGATCTTCATCCTGGATGCCTCTGATGTGACGTTGCTGTGAATTGTGTAGTACCAAACAGAGAAGGAACCTTATTGTTCCAGAGCTGTGAACTCACAGGGCGGGACGCACCCCTACGAAGAGCAGCACTCGCAGGGCGATGCGCTTGTGCAGGTTCCAGTGCTCTACGGCCACTGCCACCATCAGACCCCCCACAAACAACATGTTGGTGTCCTTAAGGTACTGCATACACACCTGCAAAGCACACCGCAGACACAACACTCCCCTATTACCGGCTGTGATCATTCCACATATTTTTCATTTCAATCGGATTTCAACCAATATTTGTCATACAACAAATTACATTTGCATTTATTCATTTTTTTTATTCATTCATTCATTCATTACTTAATTCTATGATTGATTTACTTGGAATCTTTGGTGTTAGACATATCCTTAGCTTCTAGACGCTTGCTTACGTCTTGTGATTTCATGACTCCAAACAGAGGGAAGAGGAGAGCTGGGAGTAAGGCAGTGACAGCCAGCGGCAAGGCCTCCGTGCACCAGAACACTGCCATGAGGATGATCACATAAGCACATCCTGCTTCCTGCCGAATAAACACACACACACAGAGAGAGAGAGAGAGAGAGAGAGAGAGAGAGAGGGAGAGAGAGAGAGACACAGAGAGAGAGAGAGAGAGAGAGAGCGAGAGAGAGAGAGAGAGAGAGACACCCACATAAGATCAATATCATTCGATTTTAAACACCTGAAAGAAGCTCCTGTGACAGCTAGAAAGGATTGGTGCAATTCATCCATTTCATAACTAAGATCAACTGATAAGACTTTTAAGGTGATTGGGGTAAAAGATCAAGGTTTCCAGGTTTTAAGTCACTTGTTTGTGATTTACTCTACTGACCACACACCCACATTTCTTACTAGACTGGTGCTAATCGTTCTTCAACTGTAAAGTCTATTCAATTATACTGTATTTAGTGCCATGGAAATCAAAGATTCTTCTGTTTGTGTTTGCATGTTGATAACTTTACACAAAAACGACACACGTGGCTTTGACCTAGTCGAACAAGTTGTGTGACAGCTCACTGCTGCAGGTCTTCTCCCCAGTTAAATCAGTCATAAGTATTCAGTCTTTTTTATAATGTTAGATCCATATACATATGTACAACATTGGCTAAGAATAATAGCTTTACTTGGCAACGGCTGCTCGGAATAGCGGGTTCGTTCCCATGCACAATTTGGCTCTCACGTGCTCTGCCCGGTCTACCGGCAAAGCTTCAGTGCATCAACAGGTGCATTTGGACACAACAACAATCAACTCCTATTAAATAGTTAATTCGTATAAATTGCAAAGCAATTTAATTAGCACATGCTTTATGTTGTTAAAAAGTGTTATATAAATCGAAAAAGCTTTACGTACTAATTGACACTAGCCCAATGATAATGTGCGGGAGGCTAAAAACAACATATCTCCTTTGCATGCACTTACCTTGGTCCCGATCACCAAAGGCAATGGAAGAAGGATTAACGGGGTGAAAAATATAACAATTTCATTCTTTATAAACCGAAGCCCTTTCAGACATTCCATTCTTTGACTGAAGGGAATAGGAGGTGAAGGGACTGTGCACTGATGACTGTCTTTACATCCAGCAGGGAGACAACGAGATAGGAGGAGCCCTACAACACACAATTGGACTGAGAAGAGAAAGAGAAGGCGAGAGAGAGAAAGGGAAGGCGAGAGAAAGAGAAGGCGAGAGAGAGAGAGAGAGAGAGAGAGAGAGAGAGAGAGAGAGAGAGAGAGAGAGAGAGAGAGAGAGAGAGAGAGAGAGAGAGAAGAGAGAGAGAGAGGGAGAGAGAAGGAGAGAAAGAGAAAGAGAGAGGGAGAGAGAGGGAGAGAAAGAGAGAGAGAGAGAGAGAGAGAGAGAGAGAGAGAGAGAGAGAGAGAGAGAGAGAGAGAGAGAGAGAGAGAGAGACTGTTGCGCACAATTAGTGGTGCGGCACGAAAGGTACTCTCAACATATTAACTTCTGTCATAATGAGAGGCTTGATCTTGTACACAGAAGAATATAAACGATCAGAAGTGAATATTTCGTCCATGTTCGTACTTTCCCCACAACTTACAAGTTCTCACAAAGCAATTCAGTTCCCCGGGAAACCTTTTGTGTCTCTAAAGTTGTAGTCTCAATGCTCGTTAGCTTGCTAGTGTGTGGGGATTCCACTTCGTTGCCCAGTCACATTTAAGCTCCATTGAAGGTGAGAAAGACATGCCATTACAGTGAAAGTCAGCAATTTGGACAAGGTACAAAATGTTCTACCAAGTCAGGTTGCTAAATCACGAGCTTGCTTTTACATGCAATTAAGCCTATGAATGCAGTGAGCTTCGTTGAAGACTACAAATAAGCGGTTCGCATCTCGTTAAAGGGACATTTGACAATGAACTACATTTAGCAAAGAAACAAACACAAATTAAATACCTAGGGCTAGGCCTATACTCCTATGCCATGATGAGCAATGTCACATACGATCGACTGTCAATCCTAAAAAATATAATATCTTACAAAAACTCAAAGAGCAAGGCAGCCAAAGTTGAGGTGTTAGTTCAAAGATTGTGAGTTCGAAATAGTGACACATCTCAATTAACACTTAGGACGGCATCATCAACATACCTAATTATTTATGTAGACTATATGAATACCTTAATATATGATATGTGATTACTACTGTACATTTAAGCACATTCAACCCATAGTGTAATATGTAACTGCCTTCATGTAGACTTGACGAGAGCTACCATTCCGCCACCTGGTGGATTTAATTAAGATCTGCATCACAGTTCAACAACACAAGCACTCAAGTTCTCGCGTGAGCACAGGGATGAGGTTGTGTTTGCATTAGAGTCACATGAGTTTTCTCATAGAACAACATGGCCCCTAGCATTGCAGAGAACAACACATAATCGGCTGATTGGTTCTTTGCGGGCTAGTGAGTAAACCGCAGTATCTTCCATAACGTACCTTCCTACTATGGGTGTGGACAAACTATATAGCTAATCCGGTTTTTGGAATAGTCTGCTGAACTGTCTACAGTGTCATTTAAGCGCTGTTTGCTACTGAGGTGGAGGTACGTGACCAGCTAGCTAGCTAAATCAAGCGACCGATAGCACTAACTAACTGATTAACATTAGCTAGTCATCAACTTAATATTAAACAATGTTATTAGCTACCAGACCGGTGGTGTGAACTCATTCCTAGCTATACGAATGCACACTAGCTAGCAAGTGACGTTCTTGATAGCTGGTTTTGGTGGATTTAGACTTTGCTCTACACTTTACAGTCAGAGAGTGAATGAAAAGCTGAAATCGCAACATGTCACGGGACCCTTATTTCTGTATCGTAATGCTGACTGAGAGACTTGAGGCTGGTCCGGAGTTGACAGGTAGCTAGTTAACTACTTTGCAAACAAGCTATCGTGCGTTCTTATAGCCCACTTCATCACCACATTGTCATTGTATTATCCCATCCGTACACATACTGTACATGTTTTACAATAACACATTGTTAATTAACTTTAGTTAGGTAGTCTCTTTGAGAAGCTATGCAATAAATAATAATAATTTATCGATTTTTAGCTTGACGCTTAATTAGATGTTTGACAGTCAGTTCCTTCATTTTTATAATGAGTGCAGCACTCAGCACGCTTGTGCCAGTTCGAGCATCGAGTTCATTTCCTTGAAAAGCTTCTGTGAGGCAACAGTCATGTGATGATGTACGGAGCATGGCCCAGGAAAAGACAAGCTCGTCGAACAAGAAGTCATGTGCATTCTATTAATTTTGTTTCTAGAAAGTGCACTTCCTTACTGCGTTACGAGAACGTTGCGGTTACAGTTTCAATTCTTTTTTTTTCTTCAGCTTTCCAGATGTCAGTGCACTCTATCTCTATGGAAGTGTCGTCTTTGAAGACACCAGAGTGGAGACAGTAGAGCAGAGGCAGTAGGGCCGTCGGTCACTCGTGTCAGGCCTAACGGGAGCCATGGAGTGGCTTGTGACAGCAGTGGAGAGGGACCTGGGGGTAGACCGTCGGCAGCTGAGCCCAGGTCCCCGCCCTCAAGAGCTGGTGGCTTTTGTCTCGACACGGTGGGTGGTGGGTCTCAGAGAGAGGAGAGTCACCCGATGCACTCGTGCAGAGAGCCTCAGTGAGGCAGAGCTCCGCACTTTCCTCCAGCGCTCCCAGGTGAAGCTGCCTCCTGGCTGGACACGAGTGTGCATTCACGGGCTGAGGAAAGGCAAGCTGAGCTACAGGATAACAAGAGAGCCATACACACACGGAGACCCAGCTTCCAACGACTCTTTCATGAAAACAATGCAAGAAGTGTCACAGCATAATGTCAGGTATTCGACAGTTTATTCACCAATGCACATTACAAATGTTGCTACCAATAATCAACTATTTGATTTGAACATTTTTTTTTACATTTCCCACTGCAATACTCAATAATGGCATTGTGATCATGTTGGTACATCTAAATAGCAATTTTGGTATCACACGAATCATTTGTAATACTCGTGTCTTTTTCTCTTTGCAGGAACCTTTGGTGTGAGGCTCATCGCAACCTGATGCAGCCATATGCAGGCGTCACTGACCACATGCACACGGCAGCCATCGATTCTGTGCGCCAAGCCTTGCAAAAACTGTTCAGCTCCACGTTTGTCTCCACTGACCGGATATCACCATCCCTCTCCCCTGCCAGAGAGAAAGAGAAAGACAACCTCTTCCCAGCCAGCTCTTTCTCCACCTCCAAACGCCACTCAGACAATCTATGTCCTAATGTGCTCCCAGCCGAGTGCTTGCTGGAGTCAGCAGACATGCTCTATGTGATTCTACCCTACACCCAGTATTCACTCCACGACATAGTCTCCTACAGCCCAGCCAAGCTGGCCAACAGCCATGCGAAAGTGCTGTTCATCCTCTACCAGCTACTGATCGCCCTGCGAGCGTGTCAGGCTGCAGGCTTGTCCTGTGGAGATCTCTCCCTGCAGGACATCGCTGTGGATGAGCAGCTCTGTAGTCGCCTCAGGCTCAACCTGGCCCATTATGAAGAGCTTGGGGACAACAGAGAGGCGGACAGCTATGTTACTGGGGGACAAGCGCCAAACAGTATTCAGGTGAGAGAGAGTCCAGGTGTGGGAAGTGACAGGACGATGTGCAGAGATTGCTCCGATGAGTTCAAGTCCCTCGTTATGGACTGGGTCCATGGTCGGGTGGGCAACTTTCGTTACCTGATGGAGCTAAACAGGTTAGCTGGAAGGCGGGAAGGAGACCCCAATTACCACCCTGTTCTGCCTTGGGTGGTGGACTTCACTGTGCCATTCGGGAAGTTCCGGGACCTCAAAAGGTCAAAGTTCAGGCTGAATAAAGGAGACAAGCAACTGGACTTCACCTATGAGATGACTAAAGAGGCTCTGGCTGCAGCAGGGGCTCACGGAGGGGTGGCTGGGGGTGTTGTAGGGGACCTGGGTGGGTCTGTAGGCGCTGGGGGAGCTGGGCTCTCCGACCACCTCCACGTGCCCCACCACATCTCAGACGTGCTGTCAGACATCACCTACTACGTCTACAAGGCCCGCCAGACGCCCAAGTCGGTTTTGTGCAGCCACGTGAGGTCACAGTGGGAGCCTAATGAATACCCAGCCAGCATGGAACGCATCCAGAGTTGGACTCCGGATGAATGCATTCCGGAGTTTTACACCGATCCTTCGATATTCCGCTCCATCCACCCAGACATGCCTGACCTGGATGTGCCCCCCTGGTGCAAGTCATGTGAGGAGTTTGTCGAGATTCACAGACGTCTCCTGGAGAGCAGAGATGTGTCCCAGCATCTCCACCACTGGATAGATCTCACTTTCGGCTACAAGCTGTCAGGCAAAGAGGCAGTCAAGGCCAAGAACGTCTGCTTGCACTTGGTGGACAACCACACCCACCTCACAAGCTATGGTGTGGTGCAATTGTTTGACCAGCCTCACCCACCTCGCCTCGCACTTTATTCCCCCCCAGAGCCCCCTCTCCTGGGCTTAGCTGCTCTCAATGTGCCTTCTCTACAAATCCCTTTGTTCAGCGCCATGGCAGATGCCGTAGATGGGATGGTCCCAGAGGCTACAGGCTGTGAGTCCAGTGGCTGGACTATGGTGGACCGGGACGAGGACCTTGAACAAGGTATGGAAGCTCTGGACTCCTTGGCCTCCACTGGCGCCTCTGTCACGGCATCCTGCTCAACCCCACTGCCCCACGTCACCACAGCTGGGGGGAAGACAGGAGGGGAGCATTTGGTGTCCCAGTCCCCCATCTCCTACCCCACTGAGGGCTTGGGAGGTGCCACGAACCCCCTGGGCCCTGGCCTCCGTAGTGCGAAGCTACAGCTAGGGGGCAACAAGAAGCACGGGGAGGGCTTTGTGGGAGGTACCAACCTGGAGGACTTCAAGATCACCCTGCCTGAAGGGTTCAGCCCATTACAACCACTGGAAGAGCTGGAAAAACTCAACAACTTCCTGGTCAAGAGTCTGCACACCCAGGTGTGGCAACCGGCAGAGTCCAGGAAAGGGGTGGACCTGAGGAACGCTGCAGAGTCTTTGCCCTCTCTCACGGCGCTCTACCAGCGGGACATGCAGGCCCTGGGTGTCCTCATGGCTGAGATCTTCTACTCGGCGAAGCTGCGAAGTGTGAAACCAGGCGCTCCGCTGATGGAGCGTTTCCATGCTGTCATGAAGCTGTGCTCCGGCAGCCTGAGGGAGGTGCCTCTGCCTCTGCACCACGCTCTGGAGACCCTGCTGCTTCTGCGGAGACACCCCCTCAAAACCCACTTAGAGAAGCCTTGCCCTCGTCCACTCCTGTTCAAATATGACCCCATCTACGAGGGTCTCCCTCCCCCTAACCCCTCCCAGCTGCTGAGCCCCTATCTCTCCCCTCTGCCTTTTCCCGCCTATTTCCCAGCCCTCCATGGGTTCATCTTCTCCTACCACACCAAGATGGAGACCACCTGCAACCTGCAAGGCCGGGACGTGGTCTTCCACCTGTGGCAGCAGCTGGAGACTCTGTTACAAGGGAACGTCACCGCAGAAGGCCTTGAGATCCTCCTCCCGTTTGTCCTCACCCTCATGTTGGAGGAGTACACCGCCGTGTATGCCGCCTGGTACCTCTTTGAGCCCATCTCCAGAGTGCTGGGGCCCAGGAACGCTGCTAAGTACCTCCTGAAGCCCCTGGTGAGCGTGTACGAGAACCCGCACTGCCTACGAGGCCGTTTCTACCTCTACACGGACTGCTTCGTCCTGCAGCTCATCGTGAGGCTCGGCCTGCAGGCCTTCCTGTCCAACCTCCTGCCACATGTGCTCCAGGTCATCACTGGCTTCGAGAGCTGCACCTCAGGCTCTGGGCCCCAATGGGAGGCTTGTAAAGGCCTGAGGGGGGGTGCGTGTGACCTGGGAGAAGAGGAGGAGGACTACCAGCTGGGGGAGGGGGGCTCCTCCTCTGGGTCTGTCAGTGGGAAGGTGGGTGGGGCCAGTGGAGGAGGAGGCGGAGTTGGTGGCGTGGGGGACCCTGGGCTGGTGGACTACTCCTCGGGGATCAGCCTCAACGACCAGGTGTTCCTCTCGGAGGGCGAGGACTTCCAGAACGGATTCTACGTCAACAACGGGGGGGGAGGAGCTGCCGCTGGGGGGGCCAAACAGCAGAGCCATGGTTCCACGAGCAAGGAGCAAGACCAGGAGTCGGTGAGCGTGGGGAAACTGAGCGATAAGAGCAGTGCCAGCGAAGTCTCCCTGGGCGACGGAGACTCGCCGCGGGACAGAGCCAGCCTGAAGTCTGGTGACAGCAGCACAGACCTGAAGCAGGCCAGCGAGGGGGAGGAGGGAGGGGAGCTGGAGGAGGACACGGAGACTGAAGAGGGTAAGGAGGGGGGATCTAAGGAGCACGTGCCCAGCCTGGAGCTCACCCTGTCTGGGTGCACCGAGACGTCGGGGGCCACCCTGGAGGGGGAGTTTGCAAACGGGCTGGAGCTGGGGGACAACCAGAAGGGGATGGTTGGAGAAGAAGAAGAAGAGGAGGAGGAGAATGACCCGTCGGAGGACTCTGAGGAGAAAGAGCACAAGATTCTTCTTGGTGAGCCACCCCAAACCCATTTATCGCACACAACATTTACATTTAGTCATTTAGCGGACGCTCTTACCCAGAGCGACTTACAGTAAGTACAGGGACATCCCCCCTGAGGCAAGTAGGGTGAAGTGCCTTGCCCAAGGACACAACATAATTTGGCACAGCCGGGAATCAAACTGGCAACCTTCTAATTACTAGCCCGATTCCCTTACCGTTCAGACACCTGACTCACACACACTGCTTGTCACATCTGTGTTGTCTGCTGTCTTCAGTGATTTGCATGTTTTTCTTTCTCAGACACGGTCTGTAAAACAGTAAGGTGGCTGTCTGCGAAGCTTGGACCTACGGTGACCTCTCGATATGTGGCCCGGAATCTGCTGAGGCTTCTCACCACATGCTACGTTGGTGAGTAACCAAATGCCATGAGGCGTCGTCATCAGTGATTCTACATACAGGGCTCGAAATAAACGTTGTCCCAGCGACGATGTAAAAGATGTCTGGGACAGTTCAACACAGACTTTGGGACAACTGCAGGACGATAGACCATAACAGTATAAAATGCAGTTTGGGATGGTTCATTTTGCACTTTGGGACGGTACTGGGACAGTGAGGATAAAAGTTAATCACTAAGCCCTATGTCAAATAACAGTTTTCTTCCCTTGTGTATCCCTGTGTCTCATTCCTTCCCTTTTGAGGCCCGGATAAGCACCAGTTTGTGGCCCCTGTGTCAGAGGAGAGTACCCTGGAGGGGGTTGGGATGGGCAGTGTGTATGAGAAGAAGCCTGTGGTAGGGGACCAGACCGCAGGGCCAGTCCTGGACTGTCTGCTTTACATCGCCCATCTGTATGGAGAGCCTGTGTTGACCTACCAGTACCTGCCCTACATTGGCTACCTGGTACGACATGTTCTTTCAGCTTTCATTTGCCTGGTCTTTCACCCAGTCACCCAACTTATCAAGGATCGGCTTTTAGCGAGTCAGTTGCAATGCTACGTACTGATTTTGGAGTGTGGTTTTCTGGTCGGGTACTGTGTGACAGTGTCTAGCGGGCGTGTCTAGCGGGCGTGTCTAGCGGGCGTGTCTAGCGGGAGTGTCCTTCACTCTGGTGTTCCTCCTCAGGTGGCGCCGCCCTCGTCGTGCCGTTTGAACACCAGGAAGGAGGCGGGGCTTCTGGGGGCCGTGGTGCTGACTCAGAAGATCACCGTCTTCCTGTCAGACACCACTCTCATGGACATGCTGATGAAGATCAACCAGGAAGTGCTCCTGCCCCTACTGGACCTGCTGACCTCTCCAAGAATGGGGTAAACACACGTGCACACTTGCAACGCAATTATGTCATTTGACATGATGGATATGGAGTTTTTTTTTAATGGGTTCCACTTTGAGGCTTGCTTGTGCTCCGTCCCGTGTGCTCAGGTTCCCCAGTGGAGTGCAGACACGTTCTGTTGTGTGTCTGAAGACCCTGAGCCTCATGGCTCTCATCTGTCTGCGTATCGGCAGGGAGATGGTGCAGCAGCACATGGGCGACACCCTGCGCAGGTTCTTCAATGTCTTCTCCCTGCTCAACTGCCTGGAGTCACAGGTAACACACGCACACACACTCTGAAGAAGGACTGCTTTTTGTCTGTACAGCTGATCTTAAAAATGCACCTCTCGCTGATGTCCATCTCGGCAGCTGGAGAGCGCCCCTCGCAGGGAGGTGGGAGAGTGCACCATGGTGGATGTGTGTACGCCCGAGGGGTCAGAGGTCACGTGTGAGCTGGGGGTTCTGGAGGAGCTGCAGGCCGTGTTCAACTCTGAGATGGCCCACGCCTCCTTCATCCCCTTCTACTGCCTCATAGGTGAGACACACACACACAGCCCCACCCAGGTCAACAGTTCAGAGGATCTGAAACAAAAGTGCCAAGCTTAATGTTCTGTGTCTCTTCTAGGTGATGCAGCGATCCATAAGCTGGTGCCCAACCATGATCTAGTCTGGCAGTTGGCCCAGTCATACCAAGCAAGAATCAGCCCGGGGAGCCCAGACACCCACCCTACTGCAGGGCCCATGTCAGAGGTGCCCCCTTCCTCCTCCATGGGCCTCTCCCCTGGCCTGGGCAGGCATGTAGGTCGCAGCCCCTTCCCCGCCCCCGCCACCACCTCCACCCCCCTGTCCTCAGATTCCCTCCCAGAGTCAGGCACCTTTGGAAGCCACCTGGTGGGCAACCGCATCCAAGTGGCCCGGGACCCAGAGCTGGGGGCCAGCCCCAACCTGGGCCCCATGGACACCTGGGGTCGCCCCAGTCACACAGGGCCCGTCATCACCGCCGCCTCCACCTTCACCACTCCATCCGCCGGGGCCTCGTTCACCTTCTCGTCCTCGTCCTGGGTGATGGGCCCCACCCCGGAGGACAGCGCCCTGAAGCAGGAGCTCCCCAGGAGTGGGCGCTCCCTGCAGGGGAACTGGCTGGCCTACTGGCAGTATGAGATCGGCATCAACCAGCAGGACCCGCACTTCCACTTCCACCAGATCCGCCTGCAGAGCTTCCTGGGCCACACGGGCACCGCCAAGTGTCTGGCCCCGCTGGCGGGCGAGGACTACTTCCTGTCCGGCAGCAAAGACAAGACGGTGAGGCTGTGGCCGTTGTATAACCACGGCGACGGGACGCGGGAGGTGGAGTCCCGGCTGACGTATGCCGAGCACAGGAAGTCGGTGTTCTACGTGGGCCAGCTGGAGGCGCTGCAGGAGGTGGTCAGCTGTGACGGCACCATCCACCTCTGGGACCAGTTCACAGGTCAGGGAGGAGGACACGACCTCGTCTGAATTACTGACAGCCCTCACTACACGATACTGCATATATTTGATTCTACATTTTAAAAAAATGTTTGATTGTTGGATGATTAATGTGTCCCTGTGTGTCGGTCCAGGTAAGCAGATCCGCTCCTACGAGGCCCTGGATGGAAAGAACCCCATCACGGCTGTGACCACCATGCCGGCACCTCACTGCAGCGTGGTGTTCGGCAGTGCCGACTCTGTCCTCCGCTTCATCGACCCCCGCAAACCAGGCCTGCAGGTAGGAACACTCTCCTTTTGGCTTTGCCATTCGGTCTCAGTCATCCATCAGCGCCCAGAGTGTAACCCGCCGTCCTCTCTTCCCCCCCAGCATGAGTTCCGTCTGGCCTACAACAACGTGAGCGCAGGGTTGATCCGCTACCTGGCCGTGAGCCCTGGAGGACGCACCGTGGCGGCGGGCTTTTCCTCTGGGTTCATCGTCCTGCTGGACGCCCGCACAGGCCTGGTCCTGAGGGGCTGGCCCGCACACGAGGGGGACATCCTGCACATGAAGGTCTGCCTGCGGAGGCTCTCCCCCACCACTGGGGGGCGCCCTCTGAACACACGCACTCGGGCACTGTCTTTTAATCCCAGCTTGGTTTTCAAAGAAACAAATGATTTATTGTGAGGGGAAAACGTTTCGCTTTTTCAAACATGGATTGACACCGGAGTAAATTCCATTATCTTTACATTGTTGGAAAACATGACCCAATTATTCAGTCTGATTGGTTTATTCATTACAGCATGCTGGTATGATTGGTTTCTGTTCAATATAGTACGTTTTACAATGAGTGGCTGTTGTTTTATGATGAGTCCTTTCCTGTGCGGTACTTGTAGGATCAGAGGCTACAGAGACTGAACCAGTTTATACTGCTCCAGCTTATACTCCCAGCACAAATGATGTAACATGACACATCATTTAAGTGTGTTGGACTGCTCGTGATTGTGTTGCAGTTCCACAGGGCATACGTGACTCAAGGTCTTGACTCAATCTCACGGAATGTTCACCAGTCGGGGGATAAACAACTGTTTTTATTTTGACATTCTAATAATTGGTGGGGAAGGATTTTTTTTGTTTTCCCATGGGGAGGGGGGAGGGGGGGCCTACCCAGTAGGTTTGCACAGAAGCAGTCAACAAAACACTACAGCTAAGTAAACTTTGCTTAACCCCCAATAGTGGGGTCAAGGATTGCCTCTCTGACTTTGGAGGTACAGGTTTAGGCAAATATGGACATGAGTTACTCATTAGAAAGACTTCAGTGTTTCCCACTGGTCCACATACGGGCCAGACACCCCCTCACCAGCCTGTAGGTTTATCAGAGCAACTTTGGGCGGGAAATCTTTTACACTTGGTTCAAACCAGACTTGATAGTGCAAAGTTTAAAACAAATATGAAATGAATTGTGACTGAGAATGAAAAGAAGGATATGGGTTTGCTGGAAACCAGATGAAGCTAACTGAGTGGGATTGTCTCCCTGCGATTGTGCAAAAATCACTCTGTGGTATCTGACTGCGAGTGTGCAAAATCACTCTGTGGTATCTTGACTGCGAGTGTGCAAAATCACTCTGTGGTCTCTGACTGTGTGACTTGTTGGTGTATTTTGCAGGCTGCTGAAGGCAACCTGGTGGTCAGCTCGTCCACTGATCACACTCTGACCGTGTGGAAGGACCTGGAGCACAAGCCCCTGCACCTGTACAAGTCCCCCTCCGACCCCATCCACGCCTTCGACCTCTACGGCCCAGAGATAGTGGCAGGCACCGTGGCCAACAGGATAGGGGTGTACTCCATGATGGACGTCTCTGCCAGCCCTGCCAGCAGCACCAAGCTGAGCTCGGAGAACTTCCGGGGCACCCTCACCAGCCTGGCTGTCCTGCCCACCAAGAGGCTTCTTCTCCTGGGCTCAGAGAACGGGGCCATCAGGCTGTTAGCTTAAGCTAAGCTGGACGGCCTGGTGCAGACATGGTCCGGCGTCCAGTCGTTAAGGACACTACTCTTCCCTGAGTGGGATAGAGAGAGGATTCACTGATGAGGCAAAAGTTAGTCCCTCTGAACCGCTTTTTATCGTGGAGGTGGAAGCACATAGGCAGTAGTTGTGTAAGCGCTGTGCAAGGAGGACTTTGCACTTCCAGTGGTAGGAAATGACCAAATTTGATGTATTTTTTTTTTCTCATCTCCAATGACTCATTGGTTGATTTTCGTACAAAAAGGAGATAAGGAAACAACACCATCAAGATGGATCTTTTAAGCTTTTGGCCTGTCGACAGTGATAATGAGTACTATCCTTAATTAGGTCAATGATTTAAATTCAAAATAATGGTTCAGAGACACAGCTCAGGAAGGTGGAACCAAACTTGGTTCTGATGTAGAGTTTACACTTTCCAAACAGATACATACCAACACCAAAAAATGATGTCCCCCCTCCCCTGTCTTTACATTACACAATACATCAGATGCACTGATTAACTATGCAGTATTTGTTGATGAAATTGTTTTTAAATTTGTCTGTTAGCCATATGTCTTTCTAAAGAATTAGATTGTTCTCTCACTTTAAGAATGAATGAATCATGACCAATAAAACAATGCTAGGCCATTTCCCTCCTGCGGTTGGGGGTATCATCTCCATGACAACATGCATTGTATGGCCCCCCCTGGGTGAGGGGGGGAAAACTCACGCTTGTGATTGGTCAGCATGTTGCTGCTAGGTGCCAAGGTCACTTGTAGTTGCTTAGCCTACTCCTACTAAAGAACCATGGGCATTACTTGTAGCACTTCAATTCAGATGTTCATATTAAAGTTTTATGTTTTTACCATGAATCGTTAGCTTAAGATCCACTTGAAGCTCTGAATGTGCTAAATACCATTAATGTTAATGATATCTATATAAATATTGAAATTGATTGATTACATTGAGTCGATTAATGTACAGCTACATGTTGACTGTTACATATCCCCCAGGCCCTATAACCTTGCATTGCAGCACTCGCTGCCAAGACTAAATATACTTTTGTATGGAAAACAATATACCTTTCATTTAATCATTTGATGGCAAATTATGTTGCAGTAGTGCAACATAAATCAGTGGTTACCAAAAGACATTCTTATATTTATGAATTAGTTCCTGATTTATATAATGTTGATACATATTGACAGATATTTCTTGGTATCTTATTTTACAGTCTGGATGTTTGAAAGAACATGATATATTAGCTAATACATGATAACGACTATTAGAAAATATGTATAATTCTTTAGAAAAGATGTATTCAGACTTATCATTTGCCACTAGTCCATTCTGGGCTGTAAAATAAAGCCTAATCCATATGATGTTTTAACTTGTTAGTATTGTACTTGTGTTTTCTCCATACCATAATGCCTGTTGCCAAGGTTTTAATGCTCATTCTTTACTACCCACTTAACTGTGACATGTTTATTTAAGTCTTCTTCAGCATAGATTCTTTTTTGAAAAATGTCAACCTCGACTCATTCATCTAATGTGTTCTCACAAGTCTTATTCCAATTTTCTAATGTTTTCTGTGACTTTTGTATATATCCTTGAGCATTCAAAAATGTATGTTTTTCAATTGAGATTAAATGACATCTTGATAATCAGAAATGGTCCATACCATGTCTATTTAAAAATTTAATTGAGAGTAATACACAAATAAATTGCTTTTTTTTATTTATTAACAGGTTTAATAAAATATTACCCAAAACCTAGTGTTTGTTTAATGTTTTCTGAAATGAAGCTGGACATACCACCTTCTTTAGTGAAATGTGTCTTAAATGTCTTCACACAGGATATGTGTCATGCTATAGATTGACCAATCCATGTTAGTCACAATCAACAGCCTGCTGCTAGACTTAGATGTTTGACCCTGTCTCTGTGTTTACATTTACAAACAAGTAGTGACTTAAATGAGACACAGATCAATGGAAGTTGAAATTTAACTGCTGGCTGAGCAACGACCAGTCTTTTGCACAAGAGAATTCTGGCAACACTATCTTTTGTAGAAAGAATAACAAAAAGGATAACATATTTCTTATATAACCGAAACCAGGTAAGATCAAATGTTTTTTCAAAACTTTATATGTGACTAATTAGCTTGGTTAAATGTTCAGATTGTGATTTTTATGGTGAGATGTGAAAGGAGTAAACTGGAAGTAAAGAGGCCACTCATGTCTTGGATTATTACTCTGGAGAGTTTTGGATTTTGAATACAGAGCTCTCTTTCATTTGAAACATATTTATGCAGTAGAGACAGTGATGGATTTTTTTTATGTGGCACATTTCAAAGTGTTGCCTGATCACAGAGATTCCTTGGTTTTTATGTTTCGAGTATATAATATACAAGCTAGACAAATAAAAGTTAGTTTTGAGGGCTTTTAAGTGGTTGCAGTTCATCAAACATTAAACATTGCACACTGTACCACTTTTTAGAAAAGAGATTTCATAATGAAGTAGCGAGGATCATCTGAACTGAGAATGCAGATGAGAGGCACTTTCAGCTTCTCTGGAGGAAGTATATTACAAAAGAGATACACATTACATTTAGATTTAAACTGAATAAAACTAAAGTGGTTTGTAATGACCATAGAACATAGATTCAATAAGGTCAAAAAGTTTACTTGTCTTCTGTGTGATGTTACGAAAGCTATTTGCGGCAGCAGCTGTAGTAGTCCTTCCCTCTACAAGATTTAAATTGGCCCTAAAGATCAAAGTTAATCCTCCTTTGTTACAGGCTTGTTTGGACATGGAAATCCATCTGCTTGCACTCATGTGGATCTGTCTCTGCGGAGAAGGACTGACTGTAAGACGTTAAAGTTAGAAGTAGGATACAAATGACAACTGTATCAATGAAGTATAACTGACATAGCGCTGTTCTGTTGTGGTCTAACTAAACACATTCAATGCTCCTTCTCTACACTTCTTTCAATCTGATCTAAAATGGTTCTCCCACAGCAATCAGAGATACCTGACCAGAACGTACCGCTCGCTCCGACTGCAGGCCCCACATTAGAGCCTCATTTCCCTGATGCAGCCAACACTGACGTCCCAAACAGAGCTTCGTCTGACGAGGAGACAGAGGAGGGATGCGAATCACTGGGCCACAGTCCTCAATCTAAGGAGGCCTTAGCTAAAGCCATTCTGAGACTGGGCATGCGGGTCCTGGAGAACCTGAAGACGACCCCCGAGCAGCCCAATGTGATCGTGTCCCCTCTCAGCATATCCCTGGCTCTCTCCCAGCTGGCTCTGGGTAGGAACTCCCATGATCTACTTTTTACTGACACTAAACACTATTCAGGAGAGGATAGTCAGACTGCTCTGCCTCACGCTTGTACAACCTGAGGGGGCCCCAGCCATCCCCTGGGCCCCAGCCATCCCAAATGTATCGCTGCCTAACTAATTAATTGTCTTGGACTCAGGTTGAGTTTTAGTTTTGCAGTATATTAGCACAGAAAATGACTGTCATTGGAACATCTCTCTTTACCCTACAGTCCCTACATGTACATATCTGTCCCTGAGGCCTACTACAGAATAGACGTGGTCTTGTGACACATCATCCTATCTTGATCATCATGCTCACAATGTATCACCACATCAGCTTATTTCATGATGCTATGTACTGTTCCTGGCAGAGGGAACAGTCCAACATGCCTCTAGTGTGAGGAATGTGTAGGTGTTGGGAGTTTTCATTATTTCAGGTGAGAACGTTTCGTTTTTTCAGGTTCGGTGAATGAAACAGAGGAGCTTCTGATGCGCCATCTCCATGACAACACGTTGGCGTGCTACCACCAGTCGCTACACAACCTTTTGGGCCAGCTGAAGGACAGCGACCTGCAACTGGCCACTCGTATCTTCCTAAAACCAGGTTAGTCGTGTGTCCACTCCAAATTCTCCAAACTCTCTCTACGTGCAGCACACAGCCATGTTAAGATCCAAAGGTTATTATGTCTGTTCCAGGGTTTCAGCCAAGGTCAGAGTTTATCCAGGAATCTTTGCGAATGTATGACTCAGAGCCAGTGCCCTTGGAAAGTCTTAAAGAGGTCAACGAGTGGGTGGAGAAGGCCACAAATGGCTTCATGTCCGACTTCCTGTCCAGCCTACCGCCCAACCTAGTTCTTATGCTCATCAATGCTGTACACTTTAAAGGTATGCAATGGAAACAAATTCAAGTATTCCCATGCAAATAAAATGCCAGTTTAACACAGTAATCATGAATTTACCACCTTACCTACTCCAGGCGAGTGGAAGAATCGCTTTGATTCACGCTTTACCTCAAGAGGAGTTTTTTACATCGATGAAAACCACATTGTGGATGTTGACATGATGGAAGGTGCCAAACACCCGCTGAGCCTTTTAAGTGACTATGACCTGGAAGCTCAGGTGAGGAACTCACACCTTCAGTGCCTTGCCTAAGGACACAACGTCATCTGGCATGGCCGGGAATCTAACCAGCAACCTTCTGATTAATAGCCCGACTCCCTAACCGCTCAGCCATCCGACTCCCACTCTCCTCACCTCACTGATCACGCCCCCCCCCCTTCCTCTTCCTGCGCAGGTGGCTCGGTTTCCATTCAGGAACATGATGAGTCTGTTGGTGGTGTTGCCCACGTCTGGCCATGTGAACATGTCCACCCTGGCAGCCAAGCTGAACATATCTGACCTGTATGATCGCCTCCCTAAAGAGAGGGCTATGCAAGTCAAACTCCCCAAGTTCAAACTGCAATACACTCAGGAGTTACAGGAGACTCTGACTAGCATGGGTAAGATCTATGTATAACAAAAAACTAAAATAATCCACAGAGAAATCCCCTTTGAGTGTGCAGAAAGGATCTCCAGAGAAATATGTTTTATGTCTTCATTGATAAAGAGGGGGTATTAATGGTTATTAAATATTGACAAATACGTTCTGTTTTAAACTATAGCTTCTCTTTCACTCTGTGTTCATTATGGCTGAAATCAACCTCCATACTATGCTGTGCTCAGGTCTAGGAGAGCTGTTTGTCGGTCCTAACCTGGCAGGGATATCAGAGGGCCCCCTGCTGGTGTCTAGTGTTCATCACAGGACTAGCATGGAGATAAACGAGGAGGGAGCCGAGGCAGCCGCAGCCTCCTCCGTAGGCATCTCACGCTCCAATCCCTCTTTCAATCTCAACCAGCCTTTCTTTTTCGCTCTAATGGATGACATGACACAAGCGCCAATCTTCCTGGGTGTCATCACCAACCCCAATCCGGAAGCGCCGGTGTTGCAAAGAGGAGGATCTGGCAACAAGGATAAATTTGAGTATCCTATTGACAAGAATCTTGGTGGACGCTCCTTTGGCGGCCCGCCTAAGTAGGATGAATCCTTTTTCTCTGTGGGCTGAGAGTGAGACTACAGTCGACCATGAACTGAACTGCTGTCTGACAGAGTGTTCAGACAAGCCTCTCAGGAGCACAACATCGTAACTGAAGAGGTTTAAGTCAACCGTTATAGTGAGTTATAGTGAACAGAAGAAGCATGTCAAAGATAAATGGCATCTTTTTTATTTTTTATGCCTTTTCCCCCTACTGAATCCTGCTCTTGATCAATCCCTTAAATGCGCAGGAATAAGTTTGTAAAAGTTGGATCCGTTTGCTCTCTAACATTTTGATGAGGAGGTAGTTGGTGTAAAAAAGTCATATTTCTACTGCTGTGACTTCTTGTCACAGATTGATTGTACATAAATCAGATTGTTTGCAAAGTTTCTGGGTGAATAAGTGACCAAATAAAGAGGAGCAGCTATATCCCAGATGTTGTGGTGTCCCGTTTCTCGAACTTTATAGAAATTGTTTTATTATTACAGCACCTTGTGACAGTGACTAGCTAGCTTGTCTACAACATACATATATAAATTATACTTATTTCCATATCTATGGTCTACATAAGACACAAGTTGTTACGACCACCCATATGTCTAGAGGCGGAGGACCCTAACACTACGCGGTACTAAGATGCGTGCAGAACTAAAGGGAGGAGACAGAACGTAAAGAAGCGTGTTTATTCCAAACAATACAAACAATTTAGCAATGGGAAACAAGGGGGAGGGCAATGTAGGTTCGGATCAGGCGATGATTGGGTGATTCACGAATGATGAGTGGATGACGGACCAGGCGTTGGAATGGTGCAGATAAGGAAACGGGAGACCTAGGTGGCAGCTTGATAGAGAGGAAGATATAACCCAACAACTACAGAACACTAATGGACACAAGACAGTGTACGTAACTCAAGTATTTAGACAGCTGATCTGATCTAGCCCACTAACCGGAAACGGAACCTCTGCGTCTACGGCACAACAGTGACGTTTTGAAAAAGGTTGCCAGGTCTGTGGAAGCTGCATCTGCGTACACTCACTGCTCATTGTGCTGTGCTAAAGTATACAATTAAACTAAGTACACTTCACCTACAACCCATACATAAAATTATTTTCTTTACTCCAAATGTCGTCAAGGGTTTCATTTTGCAAATGTAATGATGTATCTGCTTTCCCTACTCGCATGCTATACCAAGCATTCCTATGTAGGATGTTTTAGTACCTGGCAACCCAACTGTGGCGCGAAAAGATTGAGTTGGCGCCACTCAGACAACACAACACTGAGAAGCGTGACGCAAACTGAAGTGAAATTATTCGCGCAACGTAAAATATAATATCCTAGAATATAAACTCAACAAAAACATGACTATCAAGCTGACAGAAGGCGCAATAGAGGTAAGAGGTAGCTTGAGAAGAAGCAAGCAAAATCCATATATTACTATAGCGGTACGTTTTTCAGAAATACATGAACTTCAGTAAGCTAGTGAAGAGATTGATAACACATTTTTCAAACTTTCGCCGACATACATAACATAACATCGTAACATGCCGTAATTATAGCATCCACTCTTTTAACCAATTAGCCTAGCTGCCCGTTCATAGTTGCTGTCTGAGCAGTGAAATTTAGCTGGTATTATATTAGTACTAGTTTGCTAGTTGTAGTTAGCTATTGTCTGAGTTGGCTGCCGTGGTTATTGCCTAGGTTAATTAAAATGAGGTACATTGGACTGAACCAATTATTTGGCTCACATAGTTTACTCACGTAACTATTGTTGTTGTTGTGTAACAGGCTCTGACCAAAGGCAGTGACATTAACAGTCCAATACTTCAATTATTGGTGAGTAGGCCTACCTCAAATGTGAAAGCTGCTAGTTCATTTTTAACATCGTATCGGTTCTGAAGATGGCTTTTTCCAACACAAAGTAAGCTGCAAAATCTCAAGTGGTTAAAATTGGCTAAAACGTTGTGACAGTCAGTAGAATGTAAAATTGACAAGTTCAACCGTGTCTGTCGAAAATACACACAGTGACGGCGTTGTTCTAGAGCTTGACATTTATTTCCGTTCTCTTTCAGAACATCCGTAAGATCGATGGAGGTAACGGGCCTGTCCGCTTTCGCCTCATGATGAGTGATGGACTGCATTCAATGTCTTGTGAGTAAGGGGCAGGGATGTACCTACTAAGTAACATGCATCCAATACCTGCTGACACTAAGCTGGTACGGTCGTGACATGTTGAGAACAACAATTTCAGTTAGAATACTTCAGGATTGGGTTTGAACATTTAGAGTAAATATTTAACTTAATAGCAGATGGTTTGCCCCAAAAGGTTCAGTTGCCAAGTGATCAAAAAGAGAATAGTATAGGTAACCCAAAATATACTGAGCCCATTTAAAGATGTTTAGGAATGGCACCCTGTTGTCTGCCTAGCATGGTTCAGTTCTTGCTGCTGGAGAGAAACTTCAAAGAGAACAAGGCACAGGAAGAAGACATACAACTCTTTGCTTCTCTGCCTTCCTCCTCACCCAGAAAATATCTTAAAAATAATAGCTGGCCTGAGAATCGAAGGGACTTTTGGAGCGAGCCTAGTGTTGTTGTGTTCTGTAAAGGGCCTGAGGCTGGACAGCGGGAGGTGGTCAGGATTCAGTCAAAAGTATTGCGAGTTGGAAATCATCAAAGAGGAAAAGATCAGGAAGAATCCATTTTGTCCTTCTAATTTGGTGGAATTTACGAAATGTTGTGATACCATCCCAAATTCATGAATAAGTAACGTACATTTTAAAACGTATTAAGAAACCAAAATCCACTATCTAAATCTTATACCAGACTAAAGTGCAATGCTGTTAGCTTGACTGTGTTGACGACTGTGTCTGTGCGTCTGTGAATGTCCATGGCCTGCTCCCGCTCCTCCTACATGTCTTCCATGTGCTCTGCTGTGTGTCTCTCCCCCTGCAGCTTTCATGCTCTCCACCCAGCTCAACCCCATGGCCGAGGACAACCGGCTGGCCCCCAACTGTCTCTGCCAGCTCAAGAGGAACGTCACCAACGTCCTCAAGGACGGACGGTATGCCGGCTGTGCTCACACACGTGTGCACGCGCACGTACGCCGATCACACACATGGGCACACGCACTCAGACATGCATGTGCATACATTGTGCGTTCACGTTCAGAATGCTCTGGAACTCTGTTGTGCCCTCTGATGGCTTGATTGTTGTGCTGCTCTAGGCGTGTGGTGGTTATTCTGGACATGGACGTGGTGACACCTGCAGAGGAGGTCGGATGCAAGATCGGAGAACCCACCCCCTATACAGAAGGTCAGGGGTCAAATGTCTGCTCAGATGCACATGAACAACACATCATAGATGGGCTTTAGGTCTCTGATGCGTAAAGATCCATGCTTGGTTATGGAAGCACACTTCAGAGTTGCAAGCAGAGATTTATCAATATTTGATGAATATATTATTTCAACTATTGATTGATACACATGATTGTGTGAGTACAGTCTGTGGAACACTAATCTCTCTCTGTCTCTGTCTCTCGCTCTCTCTCGCTCTGTCTCGCTCTCTCTCTTCCTTCTCTCCTCCTGCAGGCCAGAGTAAAGCCCCCCCAGCAGCCTCTAACCCCCCTGTACGGCCTCTACAGCCTCAGAATGGCAGTGATGGTACGTAGAAATGAGGTTGCTGTCGCTATCCAGAGTGGTTTTCAAAGTTGTTTGTACAAGATTCATTTCAGATGTTTGCGTGAATGTGTTTGGCATTTTTGCCAGGCTTACACATTTTTTTCCCCCAAAGGCTTACGCAATGTAGGTTAAAATGGGCTTTCTGTCAAGTGCCACTAGAGGGCAGCATTTCAACAAAAGCTGACACATTTTTGGACCGATCTCCTGTTCTCAGGAAATATGACAGTGGTACTAATTTAAATGGGAGCTTTTGCCTCTTGGGTACGCTCAAGCCTGCGACCGTGCACATTTCAGCTCGGCTAGTGTTCATTCTGGATGCACGGTGGACACACGGCGCCTCTCTTGCTCAGGAGTGATTGGCAGACCCAGATGTCACGGCTGCTGCGCGTTTGAACCATCTGTACGCGTCAATGTTTATTTACCTTCGACGAGCTGTGCTCCTGTCATCAGAGATGGGGAAGGAGGCAGCTTATGTGTTGTCATAGGGAGTCATTCACTGGGCTTTGATGACTGGGAAATCATCTGCCAGTCCCACAGTAGATTTGGGTTATTCCTCTCATTACCACGCAGCTTCAGAAAGAGGAAATGTAAGTGCCCTGACCCTCATTATAGAACACCACATGCACCTGGGTAGGTGCTGTGACACCCAGAGCTGCACAACCCTGATTGGTCCTCCAGCTAGTGCCATTGAGCAGGTATTTATCCCTCTAATCTGCAATCTGGGAATAGAAGTAGTGGCAAGCATCCTCCTCATCAACACAGCTATTAGTGTGTGTGTGTGTGTCTAGATCCGGAGGCTTAATTACCAGAAGTGCAGCAGTTGGCATAGTGGGAGGACTTAAGCGTACACTTTGAACTCTAATCCGCAGCGTGAGACGGTACACAAATCAAATGTGCAGCGCTTGTCCAAACACAGATGCTCAAAGTGGAGCCGCAGTCCTCCCCCCTGGCCTGGGCCTCAGCCCTCCCCCCTGGGCCGTCCGCAGGGCTGGGCCCGTGCAGCTGGGTCGTGTCCTTCCCCCCCCCCCTCCAGGACCCACAGTGTGGGTCACCTCTCCAGCTCCCTCAGCCCAGATCTGTCCCTGCTCCTCCAGACCTCGTCTCGTTTACCTAACCGCAGCAAAGTCACCATCTTAAACTGCTTCGTCTTTGTGATTAGAACCGCCTACCTTGACGCAGGGATAATTGCTGTGATAAGGGGTTTCAATATAAAGAAGCGGGAATTTTTGTATGTCTTTTTTTGACAAACTCTTTCCTCATGAATAATGCCCAGGCTGGGTTTGGTTTCAGTAAGAGCCTCCACCTCAGCTCATTGATCTCTTGTCTCCTGCACAGTAGCCCCCATGCACAGAGGTCCCAACAAAGACTTTGTCAGGAAGGCCCCCCCTGCATGCCCCAACACCCCCGGGGGCTCCTCCAAGGTGGTGCCCATCGCCAGCCTCAACCCCTACCAGTCCAAGTGAGTGGCCCGCCCCGTCTGGCTCCACACGCCAGCCGCATGTTTGCTTTTAGGAAGATCTTTGAGGACAGATGAGAGAGCGTGTGTGGTTCCTCCTCCTCCCAGGTGGACCATCCGGGCCCGGGTCACCAACAAGAGCGGCATCCGTACCTGGAGCAACTCCCGCGGCGACGGCAAGCTCTTCTCCATGGAGATCGTGGATGAGAGCGTGAGTACCGCCCCCCACCCCTCGGTCCCTCCGGGCACAGCCCCCGCCTCCTCCAGCTGGGTGCTGTGGATGGGGTTTGCGTCTCAACAGCGCCTTGTTTTTCTGTCGTTGTCGCAGGGAGAGATCCGAGTAACCGGCTTCAACTCGGAAGTGGACAAGTTTTACAGCCTGATCGAGACTGGCAAGGTGCACCCAGCTTCTCATGTGTCCCCCTCTGACCCTGTCTGTCTGGTCTACAGACCCTGGCTGGCTCGGCCCTCAGAGCACTCAATATGGCTCTGCCTGTTCTCTCTGATGAGCAGAAGAGGGGGCTGTTTTCGAGCGAAACTACAAAGGGAAAAAGCCCAGAGATTACTAATGAGTCATCTCACAACTGTATCAACATGATAAGCTGCCT
Organism: Hypomesus transpacificus; assembly: GCF_021917145.1. Taxonomy (NCBI): domain Eukaryota; kingdom Metazoa; phylum Chordata; class Actinopteri; order Osmeriformes; family Osmeridae; genus Hypomesus; species Hypomesus transpacificus. Next base: position 7,661,352 of record NC_061074.1, on the reverse strand, counting down.
GTGAACACCTGCCAGGGTTTGTCTGACTCCCCATGGTGTAAAGTCCCTTCTAGTCAGGCTCAAGTCGGTCAGGGAAGAACCCCGCTGACGTCCTTTAATCCCCACCACTTCCTGTCCGTGGCCGTGTCCTCCCCAGGTCTTCTACATCTCCAGGGGCTCCCTGAAGATCGCCAACAAGCAGTACTCGTCCCTGAAGAACGACTACGAGATGACCCTGAACGGAGACTCCAGTATCGTGCCCTGCGAGGACAGCCACGACGTTCCCATGGTGCAGTGCGACTTCGTCTCCATTGCCGACCTGGAGACCCGCGAGAAGGACAGTGTCCTAGGTGAGGGGGGGGGAAGGTAGCAGGGCAGGCTGGGCCAGGGGGGAGTTGGGAGGGGGTGCACCGCCAGGATAACCATCATTAATAAGGGTGTTAGGGTAATAATAAGCCATCCTGGCGCTGGAACGGAGCAGAGATGGATGTGGCGCCGTGCGGCGGGGAGCTGGAGGTAATTATAAGAGCAGAGATAAAAGCTGTATTAATAACGCTGATGACAGTAATGGCCCGTGGCGCAGATTGACTTTGGGCCCTATGGCGGAGCCTGCGAGCGGAGCAGAAAAGCGCTGTCACCGTTGAAATGAGGAGGTAATAATAAGGAACCCTGCTTGTAATTATGGTAATGGAGACGCCAGCTCGCAGGCATGGAGGGGGAGACGGGGAGACGGGCGGCCGCAGACCTCCACGCCGAATATCCGTCACTGCTGGAACGGGGGGGGGGGGGGGGGTGGGGGGGGGGGGTGACTGGCATTGGAGACGGGGGAACGGGGATGTCGCTGACTCGCCTCATTAGCTTCCCTGCGGGTGGGCTTGGCGGTACATTCACCTGCAGGGGAGCAGGTCACCTAGCCCTGGACACTGGGGGAGGGAGGCCAATCGTGGGGAGGTGCGCTGGTTCCGACTGCATGTCCACCCCCATGTGTGGACGCCATCCTGAACATGACTTATGCATGTGGTTAGGAGGGGGGCATGGGTAGGTGCCCCCGCACCTGATGGATATGAGTTATGAGGGGAATGATTTCCCCAGAGTGTGTTTGTTTTGGAGAACCAGGGGACGTTGTCTGACCCACCCCCGCGACCCCCCCAGCAGCCTGGATGATCCATATTGATGATGTGGATGGATGTCATGAATGCATGCCTCTGTTTGTCTCCTGGATTTTAGTAGTTGCTTAAGGTCGTTTCAAGGGTTAGTCGAGATAAGGCTCTCTCTCTCGCCCTTTCGCTCGCTCTCTCTCTCGCCCTCTCGCTCTCTCTCTCTCGCCTTCTCTCTCTCTCTCTCTGTGTGAACTGAGGTGGAGCGAGACAGCCTGGCCTCGTGTTGTCCTAATGACGTCCCCCCTGACCCCTGTCTCCCATGCAGATGTGATCGGCGTGTGTAAGAGCGTGGACGAAGTGACCCGCCTCACCACCAAGACGAGCCGCGAGGTATCCAAGAGGACCCTCAACCTGATGGACATGTCTGGGAAGGTGGTGTCTGTCACGCTGTGGGGAGAAGAGGTGAGGATGGATATCTCTCTCACACACACACACACACACAAACTGACACACACACACTCGAGACTGGTTTCTCTGTGATACCTACACATCACAGAGAAACCAGTCTCGACTCCCAAGCAGGTTGGGCTAGTAACTAGATGTTTGCTCAGCATGTTGTTAGCCAGACTAGCCATCTGACTAGTCATCCTGACGGTGGCTGGGATGACCCACAGCACAGCCCAGCTCTGCACATGCTCCCCGACAGACGGCCTCAAACCAACACGCTCGCAAACCTCTTCGTCTCTCTCTGCCGCCTAATTGAAAAAGTGTTGTGGGTGCGTGTGCCGGTGTTGGGGAAATTGCCGCTCAGCACTTCCCCGAGCAGGAGAGATTGAGGCGTGTGCTCTTTATTTAATAGAAACTGATATGGTTGAAGTCACTGAGTATGAAAACACAAACAAAAGCATCCTGTCATGAGGATGTGTGCTGTTCGGAGATGATTCCAGGCTCTGAGGTACGAGGCTCAGTCTGCCGCTGTCTACTTCCTGCTTTCAAGCTGCTCACCGTTCTCTCCTCGTTCCCTGTTGGGTCACCCCACACACACACACTAACACACACACACACACACTCAATCACCCCCACACACACACACACACCCCCACCCACACCTCCCCACTCCCAAGGGGACCTGCAGAGGTGCACAACAAAGTTAACGTTGTTTATACAGAGACGGGAAAAAAATCAGCAGGCAATATCAATAAGAATGCCCCCTCTCCCATCCCGTCTCTCTGAAAGCTGCTGTGCACATAAAGTGTCCTCTGTAAACGTGTTGACGCCGTGCTGGTTCCCCGGTGTCCCTGTGTCTCTGTCTGCAGGCGGAGCAGTTTGACGGCTCGGGGCAGCCTGTCCTGGCCATCAAAGGAGCCAAGCTGTCGGACTTTGGAGGGCGCTCCCTCTCTGCTTCCTTCAGCAGCACTCTCATGGTCAACCCCGACATCCCAGAGGCCTACAAGCTCCGGGGATGGTAAGAGTCTCGCTGGCCCCTCCCAGGTGTCCAGGGGCCTGGATCCGTAGGCATGGTGACGGGCTTGACACCGTGACTGGAGATCCAGTGTCTGGATGGCGTTAGTACTGCACGCTAGGGGTGGGCGCTATACCGGTATGAATGCAAATACCGGTATAGTGTTGTGCCATGATATGGATTTTGCCATATCACAATATATTAATAAATGTATTAAGTTTCTGTTTGTTATAAAATACAAGTCAAGTGATACAGCCTAGTGGGCTAGTTGAAATTGGTATATATATATATATAAAAAAAAAAAAACATTTAAGCATGGAAGCTGCACTCATTGTGCCAGCCAATGAAAGTCAACAAACAAGCCAGTCCAGAGTAGGGTTGCACGATATTGACAACATGTCATATTGCAATATTGAGCATGAATATTGCGATATTGAGCATGAATATTGCGATATCGATATTCATGTCTATATTCTTAAACATGTGGCGGTCTGCAAGAACCCCTCGGATGTCACAGCCGCTCATTGTTGGCTATAAGCCAAAAAAGATCGAAAATCAGTTTTCTGTCAAAATTGCGATTTTACTTTTGTATAGTTAACACCCTAAACTTAATTGTAATTTACAAAAAGTATATGATTACTAATGATTACTTAAAAAACAGTTAATTTCAACGGTTTTTGGACATGTTAGCTAGCAAGATTTTCAAGCCATGTCAAATCAAATGCTCAGTTTGCCTTTTGAGTGCTGCAGCAGCCCCAAACAACTGATCAATGAAGTCAGGCTGTTAAGCCTGCAAACCACATGGTGACTCTTCAAATGCACTCACTGAAGAGTCAAATGATCATAGCGGGCCTTTACACATGGGGTGATTCATTCTGTTAGGATTCCATGAGTAAAAAGGAGTTATTGTGTCTTGGGATTTCAAGACCTGGAAAAACAACGTTTAAAGGGGTTTAGAAGTGGGACGAGGGAAGGGAGAAGATGTATGAAATTTAAATAGTATGTTCAGATTCCCTGAAGGGAGCGTGCATGCCCTGTCTTCCATCCTCCAGATTAGACAGCCTCCTTTAGCACAGACGTGGGGGGGGGCTTCTTTCGAGGGTTGCATATGGATGCAAATCATTTCTAATCTGCGACCCCCCCCCCCCCCCCCCCCCATATACCAATGTGCCTTTGAAAAGGATGTAAAACTAACAGGGATGCGTTTAGCTCCGGAAAGTGATGCTATTCTACATTTCTCTTTGATTCGTACTAATGGAAGCCTTTTCATGCATGTCTCAATATGACTTAACTTGTGATTCAGTGGAACGTAGCCGTAACGCCAGCGTGAGCCTGTTCCATGCGCTGTTAGGTGGGGCAGCGATACTGCTGGGAGGGTTGCTGCAGTGTTTGTGTGGGCTTGTATTGTTGCTCAAGCCACGCAGGCTTCAAGAGCTCCAGCAAGGCCTTAAGATGGTCGACACAGGGCCAGGTCTGCTCTGCTAGTCCTTTCAGATGGTAGACACAAGGCCAGGTCTCCTCTGCTAGTCCTTTCAGATGGTAGACACAAGGCCAGGTCTCCTGCTAGTCCTTTCAGATGGTAGACACAGGGCCAGGTCTGCTCTGCTAGTCCTTTCAGATGGTAGACACAGGGCCAGGTCTGCCTGCTAGTCCTTTCAGATGGTAGACACAGGGCCAGGCCTGCTCTGCTAGTCCTTTCAAATGGTAGACACAGGGCCAGGTCTCCTCTGCTAGTCCTTTCAGATGGTCGACACAGGGCCAGGTCTGCTCTGCTAGTCCTTTCAGATGGTAGACACAGGGCCAGTCCTGCTCTGCTAGTCCTTTCAGATGGTAGACACAGGGCCAGGTCTGCTCTGCTAGTCCTTTCAGATGGTAGACACAGGGCCAGGTCTGCTCTGCTAGTCCTTTCAGATGGTAGACACAGGGCCAGGCCTGCTCTGCTAGTCCTTTCAAATGGTAGACACAGGGCCAGGTCTCCTCTGCTAGTCCTTTCAGATGGTCGACACAGGGCCAGTCCTGCTCTGCTAGTCCTTTCAGATGGTAGACACAGGGCCAGTCCTGCTCTGCTAGTCCTTTCAGATGGTAGACACAGGGCCAGTCCTGCTCTGCTAGTCCTTTCAGATGGTAGACACAAGGACAGGCCTGCTCTGCTAGTCCTTTCAGATGGTCGACACAGGGCCAGTCCTGCTCTGCTAGTCCTTTCAGATGGTAGACACAGGGCCAGTCCTGCTCTGCTAGTCCTTTCAGATGGTAGACACAGGGCCAGTCCTGCTCTGCTAGTCCTTTCAGATGGTAGACACAGGGCCAGTCCTGCTCTGCTAGTCCTTTCAGATGGTAGACACAAGGACAGGCCTGCTCTGCTAGTCCTTGAAGACCTGTTATTGGCTGCTCCTGCAAAGGAATGGAAAAACTGTTATGACTCACACTTTCATCTGGTTGTGTTCTCTTGCCAATTCTGTTAGTCGTCATTACCTAAAATAATTATTTTGTCTTCTGCTCTCACCGTGTACCAGGTCCAAAAATATACTTGGTTTCCTTTCCTGTGTGTACTCAGAGAATGTAGTTAGAGAGGAGGTGTTTTACTTTAGTTACAGATTTTTTTTTTTTCGAAACCCTCTGTGAGGTAGGGAAAACAGGTCCCATAGATGCGAGTTGTGGAAGTGCTAGCTAGGAGGGACGAGAGGAGGGGAGGTGAGGGGAGGGAGGGAGGGAGGTGAGGGGAGGGAGGGAGGGAGGGAGGTGAGGGGAGGGGAGGGTGGGATTGATGAAAGGGCCTGTGTTCACAGGGACTGGGGGTACTGCCATTGCTCCTACTTAACCTTCACCTCAGCCCCGTGCCACATTGATTGATCTGTGCCTGCATCTTATAGATCCACGTCCCTCTTGTCCCCCCCCCTCCCCCCCCCCTCTTGACAGGAAGCAAAATGTCTCTCTTTCAAACCTAGAGAGATCCAATCGATTCCACACAAGGTGCTTCATTTATTTACCTCCCGGTACCAATCCCTCTCTCCTTCCCTCCCCCCTCTTCCCCCCCCCCCCCCGATCCTCAGGGAAATAAGATGAAAGGCAGAAAATAAAAGGAGGCCCAATAACAATTCTAATTTATTTTCTGGCACGTCCCTTGCATTTTGACAAGCGCTCAAACAAACCACTCCACCCCCCCCTTAAACCACAGTCTTGAAGAAAAAAAAAAAAAAAAGAAGTTGGCTGTAATTATTTGGATCGGATCAGAAAACTTGGATCTGCATAATGAGCGCAGTGATATGTGACGTGGCGTGGCGGGTGGGAAAGAAGGCTGTCTGGTGTCTGCCTGTCTGGGAGGAGGGAGGGGGGCAGCTGGCCCTGCTTCATGGAAGCCACCATGGCAGCTCTGAAACGTCGCCGGGTCAATGCTCTCCACTCACTGCTTTAGAAGTAGGCTTGGCCTGTGAAGCTAATACTGTTTGATACAAAGTCAGCAAGTTGCCCTGAGTTATTAAGAGAACTAGAAGCAGAGGGAGATTTGAAAGACGTTCAGACGAAGCTGAGAAAAGATTCTCCAGCAGTTGTATATTGTTAGATGATCCTTTTTCCAAATACATTTGACTTCGAAGAAAGTATGAACTTAAGCCCTGTTTGGTGTCGATTTCAAATCACGTTGTTTACCTAGTTGGCATTATACAGCGTCCGTTCCAGATGGATGCAGTGTATTTTCACTGTGTGGCTTCAGTTCACACACTCTACCTCCTTGCCTCATATCTGACTTGATGATGGTGGTGGTTGTGGTCGGGGGGGGGGGGGGGGGGGGGGGTGGGCAGGCCCCCCTAGGTGACCCCCCTGGGTGACCCCTCTCCTCCCTCCCCAGTCCCCTCTCACATGGCTGGGCAGAGCTAACGTGGCAGTAAGCGTGTGCGAGTGTTTGTTCTGCCGGAGCCTCAGCCCACGCAGGTCCGACCAGGCAGCAATTACCGGGTCGGAGGTCGCCGGGGGAACAGGGCCTCGGCCATTAGGCTCTTGCAGCGAGTGAGACGTGCGACGGAGGAGAGGGTCCCATCATGCAACGCTCTCGTCTGGAGCCGCAAACACTTAGACCGACCGCACCTGCCTCGCTTGGAGCAAATGGTGTTTTGGTGTGATGTGGCCGGGGGCTTTCTGGGGAATGAGGTTGCCGGGAAGAGGAGCCTATCGTCGTGTGTTGAAACACATTTAAGTGGAAGTGAGACAGAGAGAGCTGGGAAATGAGTTACCAGAGCCTGGAATGATGGCCTCCTTAATAACTGTGGTTATTCATCCAGGGCCAGACTTATGGGAAAACAGAAAAAGGGAGCAGCTCATCAATTAGTCATTGCATATGACAAGCAGAACCCCTCAGCTCCCAGAAGCCTCAAAAAGAGAAAGGTAGTGCCTCTACAAAAGCAGGGCTCCAGGAGAAACGGCGTTCCTGCTGGTGGAGGTGCGTTAATGCCATTTCAAGTTGCAGTGAGCCCTGGGGGGAAGTCTGGGAGTGAGGGCGCTGGGTGAGCTGTGGACCCCGTCCCGTGGATCAGTGAAGCCTGCTGTCCGCCCATCCACAGACGACAGCACTAGCCCTTTAATGTCAGACTCACTAATCTTACGGAGAGGTGGGGGGGGAAGTGTTTTTAATATCCTCAAACAAGCCGCTCTGTGCCGGAATTATTTTGGGACCCCGGTTTCCAGGCTTTCATAGGAAGCTATATGAAATAACGCGATTCCTTCCTGTCTTTGATAAGGCTGTGTACAAATTGCCATGAAATCGGCATTCCGTTTTCTCTCTCCATGTGAAATATTTAGAATCCAAAATGCGCGTGAAAGAAACATTGGTTCGTCTTTGAGGGAGCATCAGCTATGAGTCTTGTGGCGCAGCAATAATTAATGGCTCTGTCTCACTCTGACTGTTGCGTAATGGAAGTGCTTAAAGATTAATTTTCCTAATTAAAGTGTGTTCCTTACTTTGTGGTTTGGAGTGTCTGACCTGAGTACACTTTTAATGATTTAGAAATGTGTTAGATGGGTGCTCTGCCATTTATTTAACTTAAACATGAATTGTATATACTCAGAAAAAAGTATCAACTTTGTTGGGGTGTTGTTGCTGTGATGGCTCCAACAACAATCAGAAGTAGTAGTTAGTAGTTGTGTAGGTCTGGTTGTGTAGGTCTGGTTGTGTAGGTCTGGTTGTGTAGGTCTGGTTGTGTAGGTCTGGTTGTGTAGGCCTGGTTGTGTAGGCCTGGTTGTGTAGGTCTGGTTGTGTAGGTCTGGTTGTGTAGGCTTGGTTGTGTAGGTCTGGTTGTGTAGGTCTGGTTGTGTAGGTCTGGTTGTGTAGGCCTGGTTGTGTAGGCCTGGTTGTGTAGGCCTGGTTGTGTAGGCCTGGTTGTGTAGGCCTGGTTGTGTAGGTGTAGTTTTCAGTCCTGGTGTCGTAGCCTCAGTAAGGCCGGTTGTTGACAGTTGGAAGGCCTCGCTCTGCTCTGCTCTGCGTGTGTCCTGCCCTTCAGATGGCGTCATCACACATTCAGAGGCTTCCTGGCTTCCCTCTCCTGGCTCCCTGGGCAGCCTCTCCTCTCAGTCGCACTCCTCCTCCTCCTCTCTCACCACGTCCACTCACTCCTTTAATGGTCGTCCTCAGTCATTCACCACTGCTCAGTCACAGTTGACCAAGCTGGCTCACTCTTTCTTCTCATTGAGTCACTTCTCTCCTCCTCCTCACTCCATCTTCACTCCCTCCTCACAAGTCACACGGCCTCCCTCACGGCCTCCCACCGCTGGGGTGTGTCCAGTGCTCCTACTGCTTCCTGCCCACTTCCTGCCTTCTTCCTGCCTACTTCCTGCCTCCTCAGCCACTCCTGCTGAGTCAGGACTTCCATAGAACAATCCATGTCTTTTTTAGGGAGCTCCCTAATTGAACAAGTAGCTTAGCTGTGTGCCAGTGTGCAGCTAGCGGCTCTTTCTCTTAGAATACGCCCGCGGTTTCCCAGCTTAGCTCCCGTCTGCCTAATCTGGCCTTTGTGAGCAAAACCTCTCTCTCACTCTGTCTCTCTCTTTCTCTCTGTCACTCACTCACCAGTCTTCCAGGCCGTGGAACACTGGAGCGCTTTACGTCCTCATTTCATTTAGGCTCGACCAATCACGTGGGGCCGTCTCCCACAGTGTGGACGTCCGGACCTCCTGCTCTTGAGTTCCGCCATCATCGCCAGACTGATCATGTCAGCTGTCTCCCCTTCAGAGGGCCTCGGGGGGCAGGAGGGGGGGGTCATCTCTGCTTCCACTTGACTTCCTGTTACGCTTCCTTGCTCTCTCTCTCTCTCTCTCTCTCTTTTCGCCCTCTTCCTCTTTCCGTCATATGTTTTGTCATGTTCCTGACCCTGCCTGGGCCTGTCCGTGCTCGTACAGCTGCCGCTGACATGTGACAGTCTGCGTTATGCTTTGTCTGTCTTTATCAAGCCATCTGTCTCTCTCTCCCTCTTCTCCTTTTGCTTTCTCAGTGTCTCTCTCTCTCCCACCCTCTGATCATCATCCTCAGGCTCTCAGCTCGGCCCCGGTGCTGAAAGTGGCAGTGCAGGATCCCCCTGCCTGTCAGTCCACACTCACACACCCTCTTTGCCAGCTCCAATTTGTCCTCCCTCTGTCTCCCTCAGCGGGCTCCCTCCCCAGCCTGCCCAGGAGGTCCTCACCCCCCCCCCCCTCTCCTCCCCCTCTCCTGTCTGGGGCTGGCTGCAGCCACCAGCCTCTCCTGGGGACGTTTGGAAGCATTTTGTCTTGTCATTTGTATCCCTGTCAAATGGAACGTTGGCCAAAGCTCTGTGTGTGTGTGTGTGTGTGTGTGTGTGTGTGTGTGTGTGTGTGTGTGTGTGTGTGTGTGTGTGTGTGTGTGTGTGTGTGTGTGTGTGATTCGTCTACCATGCAGAAGTGGGCAGTGTGTGTACCCGTGCGTTCGCTGGGTTTTATGGGCTTGTTGGTAGAGAAACGGGGGAACATCAGCAGTACGATGGGTCCTTGATCACAGGCAGAAGGCCCTGTTTCACCTGAGCTGGGCTGCAGCTGAGGCGAGGAAACACGTGCCACAGGAAGGAGACGCTGAACCCTGTCAGTGGGATGGCAGCCGGGTAGCAGCCGGGTAGCAGCCGGGTAGCAGCCTGGGCCCGTTCAATTAGTCATGCCTCCCAGAACATGGCCCTCTGCCTGTATTTATACACACACACACACACACACACACACACACACACACACACACACACACACACACACACACACATACAGACCCTATCTTTCCACCGTGTACCACACATCCTTCTAAGCTAAAGATCAGGAAACTATTGATCTCCTGCGCCATGCCAACCTGAGTGCTTTTGTTTGGTTTGTTCCTTTTTAACCCCCCCACTTCCACACACCTCCTCACCAGCCCCTCTCTTTCATTATTATCTATCCACCCTTCTTGTGAAAATAGATTTCTGATTTCCCCCCTCCCCACTCAGACCCCCACCAGCTCATCTGGCCCGCTCTGCTGATTCCATCTCACACACACACACACACACACATACATACACGACACGCGGTCACACACACACACACACACGACACGCGGTCACACACGTACGGTCTTAAGTGTTTATTTGACCGACGGAGGCCACAGTGACATGTTGTTTTTCAGTGGTTGCTTCTGGTCAGGAGTCCAGAACATTCTCCGCTGTAATTGAAAGGGTTGAGTCTTGACTGACACGTCTGTGCTTCCTCTGATCCCCGTGTGTGTGTGCGTGTGTAGGTATGACAAGGAGGGCCATGCCATGGAAGCTCAGTCTCTGACGGAGATGAGGGGAGGAGGAGGAGGAGGAGGAGGAAACACAAACTGGAAGATGCTGTCTGACATCAAGACTGAACACCTGGGGCATGGAGACAAGGTGTGCACACACACACACACACACGAGCGCACACACACTGGGACACAAACACATACTCACCTGCATACAAACTTGCTCGCTCTCTCCCACGGAACCTTCCAGAGTTGATAAAAGCAGCATTGTTATTTCTGGTTGATTCAAGACATCCAAGGACACACTCGGTGTTGAAGGCGAGCAATCACTTAGAGACGGGGGTGGCCCCGCCAGTACATCACATCTCCATGTAGACACAGGGACCCTGTGTCTGGGTGTCCTTGTCTGTCCCCCCCCCCCCAGGACCCTCTCCCAGGACCCCCCTGCCTGACAGCCACCATGGTGGATCTGCGTAATCACCAGGCCTCCTGCCTGTTTAACCCACCACACACTGGGACCCAGAGCTTGTTTATAAGCCCGAGTTCTCCCCGTCGTTCCGACCGGAGAATCCTCGCAAACCGTGTGTGTGGTGTACCAGTCCAGCTACGTGTCCCAGGACGAGTCACGTTCATCTCTTCTACTGGCTGTGAGGAGAATGTGGGACTTGGCTGAGATCCAGACTGAAGTGATTCAGCTCAAATAGGTTGTGATATTTGCCCCCCTGCCATTCTTGCTTCGTTACATTTCTAAGATGACTGTTGGTAGTACTTCACTTTGTGTAATCCCACTCTTAATACTAGATTTAGCATAATTTCCCCTTGGGCATCATAGATCAGAGGCGTGGTACATTAGGGACTTATACAGTGCAGTGCTTCCCACATCAGGCTCACCTCACTATGGGACCGGCCGACGAAGAGGGATATGGAGGAGGGAAGGTGTCCCTGGACTGACAGCAGCCCTGAGAGGGAGAGATGGGAGAGCCTTGTGATGGAGGGAAGAGTGCAGTCAGGTGTAGAGGAGAGGGGATCACACCAGAATGGGGGCAAAGCAATGGGGGTAGAGCCAGATTGGAGGAAAGAGCCCAAGTGGAAATGTCATACCAGGAGAGAAACGGGGTGAGAAATGGGCCACGTTCCCTTTATAGTCCCCATGAATAAAAGAGGAGAGTGTCTCTCCAGACTGGGAATTTGGGTCGAACCCTTCCCCACCTGTGTGTGTGTTTGTGTGCTCTGATTATTTGGAGGGATCTCCGTCGTGATTGGCTGAAGGGCTGAGGGGCTGAGCGGCTGAGCGGAGTGTAGTAACCTTGTGGCGGCGGAGGTCCTGGTGTCCTCCTGGCCCCGCCCTGCTTCCCCTCCCAGGGCGTCGTTGCATGGCATTGCTGTCCCCTCACTCTTCCTGCTCACGCTGGTGGACTCCCTGCCCGCCTCTGGCTCCCCGGCCTGTGGACTGCAGCTCCCAGCCCTGCCTGTGGGGGGCAGTGTTCTCCAGGCGAAAGGCTCCTCGGCTAGTGAAGCATACGAGGCTTCATGGGCACTGAGGCCGGGGCCAGCCTGGCTGCACGCTCAGCCTCCAGACACACGGGGGGGGGGGGGGGGGTCGGCCCGCGAGCCCTCTCCACCCCCCCCTCCCCCCTCCCTAAAGCAAGTCTGCCACAATTAATTGTCCTTGTCATGAAGTCTTTGTGTCACAAACTCCCGTTTCCCCCCCGGCGCGGGCGTTGCTTGCCCTCTGACGGCACACGGCCGCCCTGCAGCCGTGACAGGGTGACAGGGTGACAGGGTGACAGAGGCGAAGGCTAAACAAGCACGGCCGTCTCCTCCCCGGCCCCGCGCCGCTGACGGCTTGATGGCCGAAGTGTTTGCCTCATTCATTAGCGTTCTTAGACAAAGCTTTGCTAGCAGCCCGATCAACCAGCCGCTCATCTGAAGCACGGCCGCCGATACGCAACAGTGAGAGTCCCTGCCTGTCTGCCTGCCTGTCGGTCTGCCTCCACCCGCCGACGCCCCCCCCTCCCCTCAGTGTTTTTGTAACGTATGAGCGCTGCCATCGACTATCAATTGTCCTGCTTTTAGAAGTGAATTGGGGTGGAGCTCTTTGAGCGCGCTAACAGAGCGGTCAGCGGTTAGCAAATGAGGAAGAAAAGAGGAGGAGAATCTGTTAGCGGTTCGGCAGGGAGAAACGCTGTGTTGTTTCCCTGCGTCTCCTCTGAGAAACCCAGGTTAGGATTGAGCCCGAGGCCGCTGTCTAGATGGAGGCTGGGCAGACGAGGGCCCAGGCCGACGAGGGGCCAGGCAGACGAGGGCCCAGGCAGACGAGGGGCCAGGCTCGCTGCATCTGCAATGAGGCAGCACGACCCAAGGCTGCTGTCGCCCACTTTCCGTTCAAGCCATGAATATGAATCAGCACAATCAGATTATTAAAATCCACCGTTTTAATCCCACTGTAAGTCTTACTTGTGTTACGATTCATTATGAATAAGGAAATGATCTGGGGGGGGGGGGGCGGGACTGCTCCGAGCTTTTCCTGTGCTCCGAGCTTTTCCTGTGTTTACATAATCATATTGAGTGGGCGTCCGAGCACCGTCCCAAACAGCCCGTGGTTGCTTGGCTGGCGCGCAGGCTTTCCGCTCTCCCTCCAACCCTCCACTGTTCTGCAGATGAACCTGTGTTTGGCGCTGGCCAGGTTCACTCCCAACACAAGCTGGAGGCAGGGAGGGAGGGAGGGAGAGAGGGATGGTGACATATCAGAGGAGAGGGGAGGAGAGGGGAGGAGAGGGGAGGAGAGGGGAGGAGAGGGGAGGAGAGGGGAGGGGAGGATGGAAGTGCTTCAGAACACTCATCTGTTGGTGGTGACACCTGTCGCTAGAGTGCCTCTGATGAGGACAGGCCTCTGAGAGGAGGGAGGGGGGCTGCCGCCCAAAGAGGAAATGTGATTCATCTCTAGCCGGCTCGACACCCCATCCTGCTGCTCATGGTGCTTCTGAAGCTCTCGATTTCTCTCTCTCGGTTTCTCTCTCTCTCGGTTTCTCTCTCTCTCGGTTTCTCTCTCTCTCGGCTTCTCTCTCTCTCGGCTTCTCTCTCTCTCTCTCTTGGTTTCTCTCTCTTGGTTTCTCTCTCTTGGTTTCTCTCTCTTGGTTTCTCTCTCTCGGTTTCTCTCTCGGTTTCTCTCTCGCTCTCTTGGTTTCTCTCTCTCTTGTGGTTTCTCTCTCTTTTTCTCTCCTCACCCTGTCTCTGTCCTCCTCTCTGCCTTTGCATTCATTTCTTTCTGAGGCTCAGTGAAATCCTCACCTCGTGTTTTCAGGACGTGGAGTCAGGATTCTAAGGCTGTTTATGTATCCAGCAGGTTATACACTTAGCATATTCCCCATAAAAAGACAAGGCAGGCTTGTTGCTGTGCTCCTGTGTCAGAACTATGCAGATCCCAGTCAGATTGTTTATTTCATTTCCTGCGTTCACCGCAGAAATATTGCCCATGTAATGGAGTTTGACTTCTCAGGTTTGTGCCCTCTCAGATATCTTCTTGATGTAAATGGGATGTACCTCTGTTCCTGTGTAATGAGACAGCCTCACTCTCGGGGTCATTGTCAGCCCTGCAAATAGACCGCTATCAAACACAGTCTTTATTGTTGTTAAGACGGGATGGAATTCAATTCTGCACTGTGGAGAAATATGCATTATGAGGTTATTGTTTATCACAGAATTGTGTTTTTCTTCTCTCCCTTCCCCTCTTATGCCCCCCCTCCCCACCACCCCCTCGCTCCCAGGCTGACTATTTCAGCTGCATCGCCACCATAGTGTACCTGCGTAAGGAGAACTGTCTGTACCAGGCGTGCCCCAGCCAGGACTGCAACAAGAAGGTGGTGGACCAGCAGAACGGGCTCTTCCGCTGTGAGAAGTGCGACAAAGAGTTCCCCAACTTCAAGTACCCGCCTCATCCTCTCTGTAAGAAGCCCCAAGACTGCTGTCTGCCAGCTGTCTTAACACACACACACACACACATGAGTGCACACACACACACACGCTCTGTTTGTTCAGCTTTACCTATTGTCTGCTTTCCACCCCCGTCCCTGTCAGCAGTTATGTCCTGTCACAGATACCTGCTTGAAAACCTCACACACACACACACACACACACACTATCACACTCACTCACACAATATCGCACCATCACACACACACTCGCACTCACACAATAACACACACCCTCTTGTCCCCGTCCCCCTGTCCTCTCCTGACCTCGTCCCCTAGGTCCTCTCCTGACCTCGTCCCCTAGGTCCTCTCCTGACCTTGTCTCCTAGGTCCTCTCCTGACCTCGTCCCCTAGGTCCTCTCCTGACCTCGTCCCCTAGGTCCTCTCCTGACCTCGTCCTCTCCTGATCTCGTCCCCTAGGTCCTCTCCTGACCTCGTCTCCTAGGTCCTCTCCTGTCTGGGGCTGCAGGCATGTCTACCCCCCCTCATTACCCTGTCTGCTCTCTCCCCCTGGGCTCTGCTCTCCCCTCTGCTCCCCCCCGGCCCCCTTCTGTCCTCTCCCCGTAGTCTCTCCCATCATCTCCTCTCCTCTCTACACTCCCCTCCCCCCCTCCCCCCGCCTCTCTCCACTGAGGACTGGTATTTAAGCCTGTTTTGCTCTTACTGCCAGCGTTTAGTCACTTGAACTATTTCGATTTCATTTAATATTTGTTTTGTTGGCTTTTAAATTAGAATTATGTTGAGTTAATTGCTCCATTTTCACTCCCTTCTATGCCATAGCTTACCCACCAGAACAGGAAACACCACACACACACACACACACACAGAGGGTCTCTCTGTCTCTCTCTCTCTCACCCTCGCACGCTTGTGCTTTCTCTCTCCCTCTCCTCCTCTGCAGCCAAAACATTTATATAGAAAATAGCAGCATTAAACACCAAAACTCATTTAGTCAGCAAACACGGCTTTTTGCAGCCACACGTCTGAAATAAGCAGCTTTTCTTTAGTTTTGCTCCTCTTTTTAGTCAGCACATTGCTATTCTTCTCAGAACTGTGTCATGAGCTGTGAATTTCGTATCCTCTGCACACCTTGGCTCCCCTCTTCCTATTGATGTCAGCGTCTGCCAAACGTACGGAGCGGGAGGCTGTGAAAGGCCTCACACACACCACTAACAATAGATTTGGGGCTCTCAGCATTCACATAAGCGGCCTGTAATGTGTTTTAAATGCCATACACCAAATCAATGAACACACTGGCATTAGGAGAATGAATTCTGCTTGGATCTCCCCCTCCCCTCTCTCTTCCTCCCCCTGCCTCTCCCTTCCAGTCTTCCTCACGTCTTCCTCCCTGTGTTCCCTTCTTCTTGGCAGGCCAACATTGCAGATTACGGGGACAACCAGTGGGTGACGTGCTTCCAGGAGAGTGCTGAGGCCATCCTGGGTCAGAACGCTGCCTACCTGGGGCAGCTCAAGGACTCGGTAAGACCGTCCCCTGCCTCGCTCCGTGCCTGGCCTCCCCTGCCTCGCTCCGTGCCTGGTCTCCCCTGCCTCGCTCCGTGCCTGGCCTCCCCTGCCTCGCTCCGTGCCTGGTCTCCCCTGCCTCGCTCCGTGCCTGGCCTCCCCTGCCTCGCTCCGTGCCTGGCCTCCCCTGCCTCGCTCCGTGCCTGGCCTCCCCTGCCTCGCTCCGTGCCTGGCCTCCCCTGCCTCGCTCCGTGCCTGGCTTCCCCTGCCTCGCTCCGTGCCTGGCTTCCCCTGCCTCGCTCCCAGCCTGGCCTCCCCTGCCTCGCTCCGTGCCTGGCCTCAGGAAGAGGCCTGGGGGAGAGATGAGCCTCTGGCACTCTCACTGCCCAAACACCCCCACCCAGGCCACTGCGTAACCCCAGGACTCCAGATGACATTTGGGCTTTAATTGGAGCAAACCTTCCTCAATTTGGACTCTTCTAACTCTAATTAAAATGTTGCCCTGTGAATGTGAATTTTTTCAAAGCTCACGGACATTAATTAAGCATAGTGCTCTAAAGGAGAATATCATCCAGGGTAGGAGGGAGTTGTTACACACAACCCTCTCCCATTATGACATTCCCCGATAAAGAACTAAGACTCAAGGGCCTTATTACCTTACACTAGTGCCAGCACATTGGAAACCATCTGAAGGTTATTATTCAGCACTCGTTTAAAAAGCAGGAAATAAAATGAAAAGTATTAGCTAGGTGGTCAGCTGGTCCCTTATCTAGTTGGTATGCAGTTTGAGGTGCTTCAAGATCCTAGTTCCTGAGGGAACAAGTGATGTCAGCCGATAGCATGGATTTTCACAGGAAGGGGTCTGCTACGTTAGCACTGCTGTTCACCAATCAGATTGCTTGGGCTAAATCACTTGTTTTACAAGGACAAATTCATTTTTATTGTTTGTTTTTTTTACCCCAGAATGAAACAGCCTTTGAGGAAGCCTTCAACCAGGCTAACTTCCAGACCTTCGTGTTCCGGAGCCGAGTCAAGATGGAGACCTACAACGTAAGTGGAGAAGGGCAGGCGTTGGACATGAACATGGAGCTAGTAGAACGTTCCAGAGAGAGGGAGGATAGATGGAAGGAGAAAGAAAGAGACGAAGAGAATGCTATTTCTTCCAGTGAGCACCTTTTATCCGTTTAGTAGCAGGGCATCCGAGTTACGTCTGTGCTCCTTTTATCTGTCCTGCAACCTTCTGAGGGAGGAATCATTTATTGAAAGAGAAAAAAATCTTTGGGAAGAAAACGCCCAGCAACGTAAACAGGTCCTGTATTCTCGTTGCGCCGGTCCCTTCCTGTTAGCTGGCCTGACAGAATTAACAGCATTCACTGTGACATTTCCTTTCTCTCTCTCTCTTTCCTTTTTTGATCTGGGTGAATTGGCATTGCCCACCGCCAACGGACAAACCGCCACAAACAGCTGACGCTTTTCCTCATTCGAAGACTGCCCTCTTTCAGGGGCTGTCGTCGAAAGGTGCACACACACAGATTAGTTGTGCTGCTAGTCACCCCCCCCCCCCCACCTCTCCTGGAGGCTCCACAGACCAGGGCTTGTGTGCAGGCTGGGGGATAGAGGCCTTGATTGGGCTGGGGCTCTGAGCAGGAGTGCTGGAGGCCATCCAGGCTGGACCCGACCTGCTCCAGTAGCACAGAGGAGCCCTCTGTCGCTCGCACAGGGCACGACTCCACGTCTGAGGCCACGTCTGAGGCCACACCTGCCAGCAGACCAAGCGGCCGCGAGGGGCCCCGGAGCCTCGCTCCAAACAGACAGGCTCACTGCTGCAGACACCTGGGCGTTCCCCTGACAGAACCAGACAGCAGAATTCCAGCAACAGGCGGAGCTAGTGTCGGGGACCAAGGTGTGGCAGGGCGATTCAAACCTCTCACGGCTGGTGCCTGCTTCAGCTCCTCTGGAGTCTCTTTGAACAGCGAGCCAGGCGACCATCAAGTTCATCTGAACGTTTGGAGAAAGTTCTGGGTCTGCGTAATTTTTTAAAAATTATTCCCTCAAGCGGTGGCGTAGCTAATGTGAACTCAGGTTAACGTGGTTAACTCCAGTCATGTGATGGAGAAGCCTCGTCGCAGTCAGCAGCTTTCAGAGGTGACCCTGCTGGCGTCCTCCTGTGGATTTGACATAATTCTTGAGCAGTTGTACATTCATGAGCAGTCCCTCTCTTCCCCTTGGCCCCACACCAGGCCTTGTAACTGGGTTTGGGATCCCAACAGATGATGCTGGAGGAAAGAGGCCACATCAGGCTTTAAGCGGCTGCAGGCTTTCAAACAGCGCTCTTCTTCTCTGGTCCTAGCGTGGCGCATGGACAAGACTGCTCTGGATTTGCATAGCAAACGGCAGGCTGATTCTCCCCGCTTTGCCCACATAAATCCTGCCTTTCTGGCAAGATGTGACCAACACTAATCGCTTGACGAACTCTGTCACACCCGGTTGTGTGTGTGTGTGTGTATGTGAGGGAGGGAGAAAGGAATGTGTGTGGGGAGCGAAGCAAAGTTATGGACTACAGCGGAGCAACAAGGGAGGTTGTGTGTGTGTATGTGCATGCGTGTGTGTGCGAGAGAAAGACAGAGATTGTGAGAGAGTGAGGGTGGTTGTGTGTGTGTGTGTGTGTGTGTGTGTGTGTGAGAGAGAGCGAGGGAGGGAGGGAGGGAGGTTGTGTGAAGTGTGTGTGTGTGAGAGAGAGCGAGGGAGGTTGTGCCAGTATGAGTCACTCATTAGATTCCAGAGAAGGGATGAGTGACAGTTTCTAGACCACCTATCATCTGAGCTGCTCGCTCTCCATGTCTGAGAGCACAGGAGGAGAGAGAAGAGCCCCTCTGACCTTTTCATGTGAGATGGAGTTAGTCAGGTTCCTGCTCTGGCTGGCCATGCCAGGCATGCTGGTACGCTTACCACTGGTACAGAAAGGTCAGTGTGTGTGTGCGAGGGGGCAGACACCTGTGCTGCCGGTGTGTGTGTGTGTGCAGGGGTAGGGCAGGCTGGGCTGTGTGGTTCCTGAAGAGGCCTGGGGGGGGCTTGGCTTTGTGTGTAGACACGCCCCTCCACAGACACAGCCAGGGCTCTAAATCCAAATCCCAAATGTTGTCACAACATTTGACCTGAACACCTTTTATCAAAAAATGCCGGCCTTAAAATCCAATAGTGATGTGTTGGGACAAAAAACTCTCTCTTGTTGGCAGTTCCATTAGCCATGTGGGTCCTGTTATCAGCCGTTCAACCACTTTCAGTAGAATAATGTCAAGTTTGACGATCAAATCAAATTGTATTTGTATAGCGCTTTTTACAAGCAATGTCACAGGTGTGCTAGGCATAGAGCTACTCCCCACATGGGCGGTGGCAGGGTAAGGCTGGTTGGGCTACAGCCACACCAACAATAGTGTTTTTATTTACATTTATTCATTTAGCAGACGCTTTTATCCAAAGGTGTTAGCCCTCCACCTCAGCACCTCACTGGCCAGCCTGGAGATGCCTGACCCAGTCACCCTCTGGAGCACACTGGAGCTAAACTATCTGTTGACATTTTACTCTCATGACCTCATGCACCTCAACTGGATCTGGAGGAAAAAGCACCCCCAGATAAAGCCGATAAAGAGCAGATTGCTTCCTTCCTCTAAAGCTTTTCTCTGTAACACGGTGATGTTTGGCGGCCCATCGCCTGTGGATGTGGACAGACCTCTCTGGGCTGGCAGAGCGACAGACTGAACCATGTAGCTGACGGTATCAAACGCTCCACATGCCCTGCGCTCCCTGTGCCCCGCGTTTGCCCCCGGCGCGGGACGTGGAAAGTGGCGAGAGCACACGCCAACAAGGAGCCAATCAGCTGGAGCTAACGGAGAGGGAGGTGTAGACGCATAGCAGACGCACTCGCTTATTTTCATCCTTAAAAAAATACAATTAATCTATTTTCTTTCTTCAAGCCATGGGAGAGCAGTGTTACCGTAGCTACGCAGCCTCCTGTCCTCCGGAAGCCCCCAGAACCAGACCTAGTCCTTCTGCCATCTCTCTCGCCCTCGCTCTCTCTCTCTCTCTCTCTCATATTCTCTCTCTCTCAGTCCTTGTGTAAGCCAGATGTAAATCGCTGTGCTTTGGGGCTGCAGTAATAACGTCTTTAGCTGCCCAGAGCCAGACAACAGCTTAGGCTGTGTGAGTGTTCTTGTTGTTTGTGTGTGATTTGTTTTCCTCTCCATTAGTGTGGTTGTGTGGGTCTGACCCACAACTGCCCTCTTACTAGCCTTCTGGAAGCCCCCCCCCCCCTCGTTCCTTCGTCTTGACTTCCACCCCCCCCCCCCCTCAGGCCCTCCTAACTCCCCCCAGCCCGCCCTGGGAGTCTGGGATACATTAGTACGGCAAAGCAGAGTGCCGCTCACAACGCACCCAGCGCCTCTTCCCCCAAAAGGGCTTCCTGTGGGCCGTAGACGAGCTCAGACATACCTCCTCTCTTCCTCCCCTCCCTCGCTCCCCTCTTCCTCCCCTCCCTCGCTCCCCTCTTCCTCCCCTCCCTCTCTCCTCTATTCCTCCCCTCCCTCGCTCCCCTCTTCCTCCCCTCCCTCTCTCCTCTATTCCTCCCCTCCCTCTCTCCTCTATTCCTCCCCTCCCTCGCTCCTCTATTCCTCCCCTCCCTCGCTCCCCTCCCTCACCCCTCTCTTCCCCTCAGCGAGCTTCATTTACATGTTTAGCATTCCATCATTACCCACGCCGGAGGACGGCTGATTCTGCTGAGCCTGACGTGGAGGCTGCGGATGCCAGCGTCACACAAGGCACGCTGAAAGCACTTTATCCTCTCTCTATGTGTGTGGGGGGGGGGGGTGGAAGGCGAGGGTGGGGGTGGGGGTGGAAGGCGAGGGGGGGGGGGGAGAGTGGAAGTCAAGACGAAAGAAAAAGGATGTGCATGTCACCCACACGCACGGCGTGCAGCTTGAACAGAGCACAGGGCTGCATGCTGGGTTTGGTGTGGCGGAGAGCAGGACCTGGGCAGGCCTGACCTTCTGCAGTCTAGACTAGTGGAGCTGGAGACAGAGCTGGAGACGACCCCAGACGTGGCTCCGTCTCTCTGGGACGGCTGCTTCTGTCTGAATGCCAGCGGACGTGGCGATGTGACACACGTTAGCCTTGCGTTGTTACTGTGAGCGAGTGCACCTACCCCTCTTCCTCATGCACACACACACACACGTACATGGGTGTGCACACACACACACACAGTCAGACTAGCCTTTTCACATCCCTTGTGTATTTCCAACAAAGCGTGGATGTGGAACGGGAAGCTCTCTGGTCTTGGAAGCAGCTTCGATCTCCTCCCCTGAGACGACGACACAGCATCCAGAACGTGCGTAGACATGGAAGACTTCAGTGGCCCAGATTAATCATGAAGGATTCAAAACAAGCTCCATTTGACTCCTGGAAGACTAATACATCATTATACATGTGCAAGTGAGAGGGCTGGATTTAGGAGCTGTGCACTCATTTGCCCAGTCCTAATGATGAAAAATAGACCGCTTTAGCCATCCAATGTCCCAATAAATAACAGGATTGATGTTTCACTACAACTAAGACTAAAACGGCTGTTCTCCGTTAAAAGGTCGAGTTTTACACTATCGCTTCGCTAACCTTTTTAACGTTCACACAGCTTTCATTATCCTGAGCTGCAAGCCAGTAAGGCTTCCTGGCTCTGCTGTTGACAGTAAAGCTCCAGTTTGGCTCCCTGTGTTGTGATGTGATGCCTTAATAAGGTGTATGGAACCCCGGAACTCCCTCTCAGCCAATCAGAATGCTTGATTTCCTCCACCCGTATTATAATAAGGTGTATGGATGCGCTTGTGGTCCCTGCTGGGACGTGTGCAGCAGGTGGGGAGACAGTGTGACAGCAGCAGGAGGTAGAGACATGTTCCACAGGACAGACAGACTGACGTGTGACAGTTTGGTTTCCTGCTTTCTCCTCCCCTCTCCTCCAGGACGAGTCCAGGATCAAGGCGACGGTGATGGACGTCAAACCCGTGGACCACCGAGAGTACAGCAAGAGGCTCATCATGAACATCAGGAAGTCCGCTGCCCAATGAGGAGCCTCTCGCCCTGATGCTCTCCTCTCCTCACTGGCACACGCCACCCCCCTCCCCCTCTCCCCCTCACACACACAGTCAGACCACCCTGTCACACCACCATGGACCAGCTCAAACATGTTACCCCCACCCCTCCCAAAGTAATTTTCCTTTCTTTTCTTTGTGTCCAGTGCATATGCTGTCCAGGAACCCCCCCCCCCCTCCTCTATCTAGGTGATAGTGTCATGGGACTCCCCTGTCATGTGACGTTTACCAGTCAGATCATGTAGGAAGGGAGAGGGACTGAGGGAGGACAAGTGGACTTGGAGGAATCCTTTCTTTTCCCCCTGTGTTGGTGTGTCTTAAGCCTGCCAGCCGTCGCTGCGTGTGTTTTCCGGTCAGGCAGGCCTTTGGCTGCCTCCAGCAGCACCCTACGGAGCGGGCCCTCTCTCCCCCCCTCCCTCTCTCTCTACCTTAGTCACAAGGTCTGGGATGGACCTGCACACCCCTGATAAGACCGTTTATCCCTCCTCACCCCCTCCCTCCCTCACCCTGTGCACACACGTTGGCAGACCTGAACTGCACTGCACTGTATTTATGTAGATACAAGCTTTTTGTCATTTTCTGTACTATTGACAAGGATGTTTTTTTTTGGGGGGGGGGGGAGAAAGCAGAGTGCGCACTGGCCATGTCTCTATTTTGAAAAACTCCAATAAAAATGGTTGTATTCAAAGGCATTCGTATCTGTATCCAAGTATTTTAATGAACATAGTTGGGTTGTTATATAATGGGGGAGCGAGCTAGACGACTCCAGGTAATCACAATGTGGATGAGTCAGTGTGTTTCATCCCTTGTTTCCTCTGTCTACCTCCAGCCTGCAGGATTGAAGAAGCAGGGCTCCAGAGTGCTGGACTTGGTCTCTAGCCAGACAATCTGCAGCAGTGTTTGTTTCAGTGGATTTATTTAGTAGCTGGCTCCCGGACTCCTTCACTATCTCCAGAGGTCCAGCTCTGATGTACCACAGATCCTCCCCCTCCCCCCTGCAGTCATGACTTCTGTGTTGTATTAAAGCAGAACATCACTGGGCCTGGGCCTCCCCGGTTCTCCAGCGATAACCATCGTGTTCCTGCCCCGCGCCGCGTCCTCAGACAGGGGTGCGTGCTGCGGAGGATTAACGCCTTCGCTCTTCTGTTGGGAGGGAGGAAGTATTTATGTTTGCGTGTAGGTATCAACCGGACTTATCTCTACACCTCCCCATCGACACGCTTCAGGCTGTTTCCACAGCCGTCCTCCCCTGTCCCCCCCCCTTCCCCAGAGAAGGTTCTCTGGTGTGGGAGACGTGCTGGGGAGTGCTTCCCCTGGTGTGTTGTGCCTCCACCAGGCCAGTGGGGGGTTAGTCTGGTCTGGTTGGATGAAGAATGTCAAAGCTGAGGAGGTCTGGTGGATGAATGTGAAGGCTCTTGGTCTGAGGGGGTCTGGTGGATGAATGTGAAGGCTCTTGGCCTCCTCCCTGCTCTTCAGCCTGTCACGTCTCGTACGTCCACAGAAAACCTTGAGCGCTGACTCAGAGGCGTGACGCAGGAGGGCCTGTGAGGAGGGGGCGGTGCCTAGGAACAGCGTCTGTCCCCAGAGTGAGCTCCAGAACGTGTCATCAGCTGTTACACCTTGTGCTTCCTGTGAAGAGAGTGCGACGTACGTCACGACGCGGCGGGGGAAACTCACACCCCGCTTATCGCCCCGTTTTTCCACAGAACACGCTTTTAGATACATTTAATTATTCTTAATTGATTTTGCACTCCTTAATCCCACACATATAGGCTGGAAGTCAAATGAAATGTGTATTGCTCTGAAATATGAGGCCACACAGTGTTGTGGAAGGATAAATCAGCCCTCTATCTAGGAAGAGCTTCGCTGTAGGTGGAGAAATCATGTTCTCCCTTGTTCTCCAGACAGGTTAGGTTTCGGCCAGACAGAATCCTTGAGTTCCAGCCGTTTAATGGCCTGCCGGCTGTCAGGCTGGCACGGACCCTGGCACGGACCCCCTGGCACGGACCCTGGCACGGACCCTGGCACGGATCCTACAGCGAGGCTAACGCACCAGTCTGTAGAAGCCAAGACAGGGGAACAGAAGCCTATCGAAACCCGATGAAGACATCACACAGGACCCCCCCCCCCCTGTGCTGCGGGAGAGCTTTGTGATGATCGGGAATGCTTGTAGAGTTCTGCCCTCATGACTGTGACGGGAGGCTGACGCTTCCAGATAGTGGGTGCTGAGTGCTTCCAGGCTGGCTAAGCGTGGGGTGATGGGCGGATTGCAGGCTGCTCCGCTCTCTTATCACCAGATGTTCTGAGGAAAACCTCCAACCGCCATGTTGACGCCTCTCATCTGCTGCCGTGGCGTGTGAGACGATCTGACGCTCCTCTCTTCCCCACTTGAGAGACGCGCCGTGCCAACTGCACGCCTTGCGTTTGTTCTGCGACTAAAGAAAATTATTAAAAAGACCATCGGTTTATTTCTCTTCTCGGATATGCGACGGCTCTCTGAAGCAAACTTGTTCCAGAAGTCTCCCTACGAGTCTGACCTCGTTTGAGGTGAACTTGTGAATCACCAGTGAATCCTGTCATGGTTATTGATGACAACATCCTTGGAAAGGAGAAAAGGACACACAGGGGGTTGCGTGTGCAAAGCTGCTGCTCTGCAAGACTGGTCCACCATGGCTACGCGCTGAGGATACGTAGGGAAGGGAGAAACGAGGCAAACATTCAACATTCTTCTTTCATGCAGTTCCCCAGACTAACATTCTGTATTAGATCGCTTCTGTTTCAATGAATATGATAACTGTTTCTGTGTGTGTGCCTGATGTGGGATGGAAAAGCACAGAACCTTTATGTCTCATGCAAACACACATGCATTCTGGGCCAGAAACAGTTAACTCCCAGTGGAGTCAATTACATATATTTAGAAACGGGGTGTAATGGGGCCATTACAGAAATTCAATCTGTGCCAGGCCTGCTTTTACCTGCATGGGGAATGTGATCAGCAGAGTCAAAGACCTCAATCAAAATAATCAAATCATCTGTCCCATCTTCAGCGTCACGGTTCGCAGAGCACCAACATCATCCTGCCCCTTGAATACTGAAATGTTATCTCTGACAGCGGTCCCTGCAGGCAGGGGGAATGACAGGACTCAAGCCGGGGGGGTCCCTGCTCCTCACAGACCTTGCTACCTGTGTGATGCCCTAGCCACTTTCACCCAGTGTGTGTGTGTGTTAGGGTCTAGCAACTTTCACCCAGTGTGTGTGTGTCAGGCTCTAGCAACTTTCACCTAGCGTGTGTGTGTGAGCTTCCCCTAGCCACTTTCACCCAGCGTGTGTGTGTGTGTGCTTCCCACTTTCACCCAGCGTGTGTGTGTGTGTGTGTGTAAGGCCCTAGCAACTTTCACCCCATCGTGTGTCTGTGTTTGTGTGGCATCCCAGCCTATCCTCCAACCCAGTGTGTGGTGTCCTGGTGTGTGTGTGTGTGTGTGTGTGTGTGTGTGGAGCCGTGATGGGCTAGGCCCGTGCTGTGCTGAGATGTGGGAGAGAGGACAGGACCTGACACTGTAAAGACAGATGGGCACCAGGTCCTCTAGGGAGGGGGGGGGGCTGGAGTTGTAATGGATTGTGGGGTGTGTGGGGTGGTGGTGGGGTGGGGATAGTGTGTGTAGCGGTGGCAGTGACAGTGTGTGTATCACGGACTTGAGCAGGAGCTTTGTGCTGGCACTGGCACCCTGCCACACATGCCTCAGGCTGTGTCAGTTCATGTGTGTGTGTATGCATTTCTGCTTATCTAAGTGCACCCCTGCGTGTTTGTTTGTGTGTGTGTGTGTGTGTGTATTAGTGCATGCACGTGTGTGTGTCTGTGTTAGTGCATGCACGTGTGTGTGTGTGTGTGTGTGGGACTCAGAGCCAGGGAACATTGCTGCTCAGCTCCCAGCCCCAGCCTTGGGCCCCGTAAACCACAGTCTCTGGTTACGTGACCATCGTCCAGCACAGCCAATCACGGCTCAGCTTCTGCCCCCCCCTCCTATTTCTGGTCCATCGAATTACTCTGCCAATCACGTCTCGCAGGTGGAAAGCCGAGAGTTGTAATAATTGCCGCAATCATATGAAGCAATAATCCATTGTACCTTCTCAAAGCCCTGCAGATTGAACCTGCAGATACAAATGTGTTTCCTGCACTGATCCTGTTCCCCTTTAATAGGATCTGGTAGCAGATATAGATTGAGTTGAGTTTTCTCAAGCACAAGATTATATGTATTTCCCCATTTTAGTATCAACAAGAGTTTACATTTACATTTATTCATTTAGCAGAAGCTTTTTATCCAAAGCGACTTCCAAGAGAGAGCTTTACAAAAGTGCACAGGTCACTGATCATAACAACGAGATAGCCCCAAACATTGCGGGCAGCCAAAACATGAAGCATTGTGAAAAAACTAGTTTTTTTTGTAACAGTCTTGCCTGTATTTGCTGCCTGTCGTTTGAGTTCCAGACACATTTCCTCTGGATCCAGTCACCTCCTCTGTCCTCTGTCTGTGAGGATCTACGACCACGTTCAAAGAAGCAAGTTAACTCAAGAATACGGAGCGGTGGCGATGACCAGACGCGGATTAATGCACAGGATTAATGCACAGGCTTGCATAGGCTGCAGCCTAGGGGCCCCACGTGTGCATGGGGGCCCCGGATTGGCCGGATTGTTTTTTAATATTTTTAATGTACTTCAGCGGGAACTAAATAAATACCCCAATTGGCCCATGAAAACGTTTTCTTTTTTAATAAGCAAGTGATTTGGTGGATGTAACTTGGGTCACATCTGTCCAATCAGCTGCTGCTGGTCAAATCATGTCAATCATATTAATTACTCACTGCTATTGCTAGATGGCATAGTGGCAGAATTAAATGATCGAAAGAAAGTATTGAAGTGGAGCACAAAAACGCCAAATTCCAAGGGTTAAAAGAACAACATGACCAAGATATCCTGAAACAAATCCCGAAATTGAATGGATACTTCAAGGCTGCTGAATCTTCATCCGGTCGAAGACAAGATCCACTGCAGGACTGCCTGCTAGCATCGGCCATCGGTAATATTTCAGCGAATTTGGGAGAGTTAATTAGTGGTATTGGTACTAGTGTGTGGTATTAGTACTTTTAAGGATCTGAAAACTTCTTCCACCACTGATGTTGTGATTTTGCCTCAGTAAAACATGGTGTTCTGCACTGATGCAGATGCTGTAGCCTACCTTTTGGTTAATAAAGCTAAAACCGATTACCAACTTGCAGTTGAACTGAGAATGCGGGGTATTATGTTGCTTTGCTGTTCATTGTTACATTCCGTTCGTAGTAATTATTTTGAGGCTGTGGAGGCAAAGGGTTATATCTGGTATTCTTTCCAATTACATCTCTTATATACGTATATTGAATATATACGTTCTTTGCTAAAGCTACCTAGCTTCCGTTTTGCAAAAATAACTCTGGTGGAAGCGTCGGAAATATTTAGAACTCACGCGTTAGGGCTGATTCTAGCATTGTAGGAATGTAAAGAAAAATGCAGAGTTGACTGGCTCAATGTGTGTGTATGTCAGTTCACCTTATTTGCATGTGGACCATTTCTAGTAAAGCATAATATTTAAGAGAGGGGGGGGGGGGGGGGGGGGGGGGGGGCTCACACAAAAAGCAGCCTAGGGGCCCCTGACCACCTTAATCCGCCCCTGGCGATGACTCACTGCTCACTGCAATGTAAACACACCAGACAGAACACGTGTCAACAAATAAAGCTTAGAAGGCCTCTTGTCTTTGATGGTGTGTCTATTGACGCGAGCCATCAGAAATCCTTGTCTTTCCCCATGTTTTTTTTTGTTGGCAAACTGGTTCAATAAAGTAAACAAACATCCCTTGCCTCGAATAGGAGTCAAGAGCTGGAATCACCTTTGCCTGAACGGGTGTTTTTTGTGCGGGCTTGTGAGGTGAACAGAACTCACTCGGGGATGCTGCGGAGAAGCGGAGGTAAATGTTTACCCCCTGCTCTGAGCCGAGGCTGTCTGGAGTCAGACGGCTGACC
This sequence comes from Hypomesus transpacificus, assembly GCF_021917145.1. Lineage (NCBI taxonomy): Eukaryota > Metazoa > Chordata > Actinopteri > Osmeriformes > Osmeridae > Hypomesus > Hypomesus transpacificus. Next base: position 7,633,455 of record NC_061074.1, on the reverse strand, counting down.
ACGGCGTGTCTGACCAGACGGTGATATCTGGGTTATCTGGCTTTTACAGATTACAACCAGGGCCTCTGAGGATTGTTGATCTACTGTGGGAGTGCATGTGTGAGGAGGGGGCAAACGCTACGAGACACCAAGTGCGTTGGGTGGGGGGCGGGGCTTCCGATCCTGTCAGCAGATGTGAGCATGTGCAGGAGCGTGGTCAGAGGAAGGCCATCGGACGACGGGCAGGAAGCTTGCTCGGGTGTAGGGATGCATGCCAAGTCAAAGAAAAGACAAAGAAACCAAGGCGGAGACATCAAAGCTCTGGGATATCACTGAAATCCCTGCTCCTAAAGAAGGGTGCACGTCTCCAAATAACTTTGAAGTTTCATGTTGCTCTTTTATGAATCTGATTAAGGATCTGACACTCCGTCCTCAGAGAAGTCCTGTTCTTATCTCTGTATGCGCAGGTGCGTCCGACCTTGTCTCGGGCTGCTTTTAATTGGTTGACTCCTTGCTTTGAATCAGGGTTGTTCATCGCCGAACACAAAGGAGTAATGGTGTCTCCGAGTTCATTGAAGTGCCAAGATAACGAGTGATTAGACAGTGCACAAAGATGCCATGCAAATCCGCTTTGGTCTGTCAGTGTGCGTTGTCATGTTAGGCTTCCACCCACGCCCCGTGTTCTCAATCCCTCACAACGTTCCTGTTCTGGGACGGGGAAGGAAGGATCCGGAACAGGCTGTCGTCGCACCTGATAAGTGGTTTTTATCGCTCCCTCTTTTGTCAGTCGTGGAAGGTGACGTGGAAGCGTGCCATGTGCACATCCGTTCCTGGGCCGCGCCTCATCTCACCTCCAGCACCACCCCCCACCTCTCTCTTCCACCTGCTTCTCCCTTAAGTCCTCCATTTCTCCCCACCTTCCACCCATCCATCCACCCATCCTAGCCTGTCTCCTTTACAATTCTCATCAATCCAACCCCCCCCCCCCCCCCCTTCTCCTCTCAGGCCTCTTCTCCTATCTCTCACTGCCTTCATTCTGGGCTTTCTAACAGGTCCCCAAGGTGGTGGTTCAGACAGGCTGTTTGGTTATGTAACCTATTTTTCACAGTGCGGAGGGAGTGGATGCTCAGTAGTGTCCAAGACTATTTTTCTGCCCTTTGGGAACTATAAAGTTGATCTATCTTATCTTATCGTGCAGTCGTTACCACTCTCCCTCTGCTCCCCCTCGCTTGTCCAGCCGATAAAGCTCTAATTGTTTGGAAGCTGGTGCACTTGCCTCCCAGGCCTGAGTCTGTAACCCTTTGGGATGATAGCATGCACAAGGGCGTGTGTGTGTATTTTAGGGGAGTCGGGAGGGGGGGGGGGGGCGTAGATGTGAGGGCATCACAGCTAAGTGGAGGCTGTTCCATCTCAGTACTACCCCCCCTCCCCTCTGGGTCATCCCTCCCCATCAGCCTCTCCTGCTCCCTTCTTTTTTGTCCTTCATATCTCTCTCTCTCTCTCTGTCGCTCTCTCTCTCTCTGTCGCTCTCTCTCTCTCCCCCTCTTTCTCTCTTTCTCTTTCTCTTTCTCTCTCTCGCTCTTTCTCTGTCCCTCTCTCTCTCTCTCTCTCTCTCTCTCTCTCTCTCTCTCTCTCTCTCTCTCTCTCTCTCTCTGTGTTGCTTGCTCTAGCACGACCCCCCTCTCTTTTTCTCACTGCAGTCATGCTCTTGCTCAGAGCTTTTGTATTTTCCGATATTCTTTTTTTTGCGATGATATTCTTGTCATGAGGGTTAGAGTTCTCCCAGGAGAGTGAGGGGAGATTCTGACTGCAGACTGCAGTGTTCAATGTGGGTTTCAGGAAAAAAAGCACTGGGTTTTCTCTCAACGTTTGCCAGGCTTCTGCTTGTCTTTTTCATTTGCACAGATCTGAAGTCTCGAGTCTTTGCCTCCGAAGCCTCTGCTGTATTGTGGGAGCTGAACAGTCATTCATGTTCGCCGTTTATACAGATTGGTGTGAGTTATGTACCAGTCAAGTCATGGAACACGACCACTGTTGTTCCCGCCTCCCCAGATCTCTCTGGGTTGAACCGCCTAGGTCCAGAGTCAGCGCCTGGATTCCCTCTAGGACAAAAGGAGGTCAACCCCGAGGCAGGCCTGCCTCTGTATTCCCGAGCTAACCCCTCCAGGAGCTCAGGGTTGATGCCGAGTAAACAGAGTGGTTTCTCCTCCTCCTCCCACCCCATCCGCCCACACACCCACGCCAAGCTTGCCCCAAACCCGGCTAAAAGAGCGATTGGCTTGTTTACTCACTGTCAGTGCAACCTTTTTCATGAGCAGGAGGAAGTGAGGAGACACTGGGGTGGGGGGGGTGTGTGTGTGGCTGCAGGATCCTGTCAGCCGGTCCTGTCAATGCCCGAAGACATGGCTTCTCTCAAGGCCTGCTGGAGATGATACTTTGACATCTTTTTTACAGGCGCTTGAAGGGAGGGCAGAATCTGGAGGAAACCCTTCAGCCAGTCCTGTGTGCCAGGTGAGGAGGGGAGAAGTTCAATGGAAAATCTTCCATCGAAACTATTTGCGCAGGATGTTGGAGATTCCCCCACCCCCGCACGCATTTATCTCTTCAGAAAGCGTCTCATTCAATATGACGCACGTCGCCTGACTCACGATCCTTTGCAGTTTAAGACTGACTTGTTGAAACCATGGGTATCTAATGTATTCATTAAAAGAATAATGTTCAAAGTTCTGAATGACAAATGCATTCTCCCTCCTCCGACAGAACCATGCTGTGTTCCAGTACTTAAGATGCTGAGTGAATCCACCACCCTCATGTCTCTGGGCATCCGCTCTCTGGCAGCCTGTCCCCTCCTCTTGTTATTCAGTTCCTAACCCTAAAGCTGTAATTGCAGATCATAACTTACACACTACGATGCCTCATGCATCCTCAGTAAAACCAACAAACGCAGCGGCGAAGTGGAGAGAGAGAAGTAACGGGGGGGGGGGGAAAAGAAAGAAAGAGGGATGCGTTTGTGCCGAAACAGAAAAGTAGGACAGATGAAGGTACGGTGGACCACTCTAAAGTGCTGTAATTACAAGAGAGCCTTTCCTGTGCCAGAATGCTGCTTCTGAGGGGCTGTGGGTGCCGGATGTGTGTCTGTGGAGAGAGATAACCAGCCGCGTGGGCGGGGCTTAGGCCCTCTGGGCGGGGCTTAGGCCCTCTGGCCACCCATGCTCTAGCGCCTCACTGTTGTTCCTTAATTGAAGTCCCAGTTTGGCCTGCAAGTGACCCCTGTGTGTTTTCACATGGGGTGTTTTGATGTTTCTGAGAGACCTGTGTGTGCGTGGGCATGTGCCAGCTCCAGACTGCCCAGTCACTCTCTCTGCTGAGGGACCACACCTTAGAATGTGACCGCAATGCAAGACGCTTGAGGGGGGTAGATATGTCCCGTTTGATGTGGAGGAGGATGGGTCTTTTTAAGCGGGGGCGTGCTGGGGGCTTAACCGCAGCGAGCGGGCTGCGAGGACGGCGTGCTGCCGGGCCTGTCTCCACGGCTACAAAGGCGGGAGGAGCCGTGGGCGGGTCTCTGTCCAAATCCCCCCCTCCCCCCCCTTTCATGGCTGTGAAAGCTGGTGCCGGGCGACGGCCCACTTTGATTGGACAAGAGGGTCGGGAGCGTGACTGCATCGGGGGGGGCGTTTGGCGGGTCCATCGACCAGCCTGATGAAGAGACGGTAAAAGAGCGGTGGAGGGTTGGCGACCTCAAACAGAGCTCTCTGCCGTAGGTTAATACAACTGCAGAGAAGATTATTATGCTTCTGATAAGACCGGATCAGGACATCTGGTGCAGCCGAGAAACAAGTGAAGGAAGAGCTTGAGGATTAGGATGTTGCTCCGTCAAAAGTCACTCAAGACAACCGTACACTAGAAAAGGGATCAAATGTTCTCTGCTCTCTCTACGTCATAGACTTAGCGCTCCAGTCATGCGACTGAAATGTAAAGTCTCCATTTGCAAATCACCTTTTCTGGGAGCGGACTCCGGATTGACGACAGACTTGTGCGTCATCGCTGTAAATGTTTTGTTTTTCTTTTTGAAGAAACCTCATGCGACTTCAACAGGCACTGACAGAACAGTCAATAATTTGGCAGACTATGGGATGTGTGCTGGAGGTCCTCTGGGGCAGCTGGAGGTGAAGGCTTCTCTCTGTCCCAGGAGGGCAACACGGCACTGCTGCTCACAGTGGCTGACAGCTCGGACAAAGGACCGCACGGCTGGGCTGCCGGATGGGGAATAGACCATTTTATGGCCTGTCTCTTTTATGATTCTATTTGGAACATCAACAAGGAAAAATAACCATGTTTATCTGAATTGGTGGGGGTGGGGGGGGGTGGGTGTTGTAATTTATTTTTTTATAAAGCAGCAGTATGTCCAGCATCAACCCAAAATACATCAGCCAATTATCTCTCTGTGTGCTGTCACTGTGTTGTCTCAGAGTCCATTCATACTTTCGAAATCACACTGACCTCCCACATACTGGGGCATTTTAAGGAATACAACCGTGTTAAATACGCACCACAATAGCAACCCCATTTCAACGGTCTCCTCCCCTGTCACTCGCTGTGGGGTACCGGGAGGAACAAACCCAGGAAGGGGGAGTAGTGGATGGAGCTGTGCTAACCACCACAGAAGACAAAACAAATCATCACCCATTATGAACAAACCAAACACAAACAAGCTTAGCGGTGGTGTGTGATTCAACACGTGCAGGATAAACGCAGATAATCAATCCATTCTGTGCCTTTACATGAATTGGACACACACATTTAGTGAGTGTGTGTTTGTGAGTGTGTGTGAGTGTGTGTGTGTTGGTAGGTGAGGCTACTGTGAGCGAGCAACAGCCTGGACTGAGAGAACAGTCTGTCTGACTGACAGCTCAATAAGGCCTCTGTCACCATGTGCTCCCCTCTGCCAGAAGTTATTGATTTAGCTGTAATTGATTATCGCTCCAGATGGCTTTTCAATGGACTATGAGCTAAGCAGAAAGAGAGCGATTGGGTTTGGATAAACTCCGGGTCATTAGGTCTGAACGGGGAGAAGTGGCCGAAGACAGGGAGTGGGCGGAGGCGATTCCGTGTCGCGAGGAGGAGAGGTGAGTGAAAGGTTGGAAAAATGAGGGCTGTACAAAAACCTGTCAGCGAGGGCTCACTGCCCGTAGATCCAGCGCTGGGATGAAAGAGCCCTTTCAAGCGTTGTGATGACACAAAAGACAACACTGTAACGAGTCTGGTGAGTTCTACGTGTCCAGACTCCTCCCACACCACCGTGCACACACACACACACACTCCACCTCGCCCCAACGCGTCCATAGAAAAGTCGCACACACTGTAATGGCACTCTAATGACCACGCTGATTGGATGTGATGAACCCTGCCAGCCCTGTGATATCCACCCAAATGAGAACGGACTTCTGCTGGCCGTGTCGCCCCCCGCCCCCCCTCCTGTTTGGCCCTGTGATTAGAGAGAGCCTCCGTCTGCATCCCTGAGCCCCGTCACGATAGCTGCACGCACGGCGCCACCAGCCCAGCTGATCACTGTGTTGCCCTGGACCCGGCTGCTGCGTTTATTGGCAGCCTCTGGTCATTTGGACCTGGCCCGGCCGGTTGTTTGTCAGCACTGTAAATGTCCTCTCATTACCCAGAAGCCTTCACACTGACTGAGATTAGAAGCGGCTCCTGCGACGCACCCCGGCTTGTTCTGTGCTGCTGGTTGATTGGGTGATTTTGCTCTGAAGAGACTCCAGTATTTTCCGCGTGCGTTGGTGGATTGGGAATGTGTTTGTGTGTGTAGATGTGCACGCAGTGTCCTTGATTTGGCAGCGTCTGTCTAAATCTGCATGTGCACATGTCTTTCTTCCTGTCTCTTTCTATTATCTGCGTGTGTGTTTTTGTGTGTGTGTGTGTGTTGGGGAGGTTTCATGCTTAGCTAAGCATTCCTTTTGGGAGCCACTGGGAGACAGGGGACATGTCCTGTATGTTGACTGTCAGGCCTAGGGGGACCAGTCCCATGGCCCAGGGTGCTCCAGGGTAACGGCCCCCTTGCTCATTAGTCTAATACACAAGGCCTCTGATGAAAGTCAATAGACTGAGCAGACTGAGAGCATCCAGGCAGAAGTACTGCTGGAGGGCTTTTACTCAGCTCTCCCTCTGTCATGAACTGCTTAAACAAGTCTGCTCGTACTTGACATTGTCTTTACAGATGGAATATGAATCATTTGCAACATGGACGACTTTCCAAATGTCCTTTTTTTGGTGTAGCGCCGGAAGCCTATCCACTCTCTGCTTCAGGCCCTTTCAAAATCGAAGTGAAGGATTTGTGTATTTGCTTATTTCCATTTTCTTCTGCCTCCCTCTCTGGATGCTGAAAGAGTGTTAATCCTAGCGCTCGTGAAATCAGGGGTCCATGAAATAGGCAGGTGGAGGAAGGAGGCGTGGAGGTCAGAGTAAAGCTCTTGACGTGGCGTTCCATTCCTGTCTCAGAAGCCCTCGGGAGCGGGCTAGTCCTCTCAGACGCACTGCCTCCCAAGATCAAGTGCTTTTCAAACTTACTTGCTGCTCGCCGACAAACACAGTGACGGTCCTTCAGAAACGGTGTCGCTGCCCTCCAACCCGGCCGGCCTTCAACCCGGCCGGCCTCCAACCCAGCCGGCCTCCGTCCATCTATTCTAATGAGACTCCCAGGCTGACACCCTCACCCGGACTCCACATTTCTCACCTTCGCGCTGCTCCCCCAGTTCAAGTTGATGATGAGGCCCAGTGTCTCCGCATTGATGCACACGTGACCACCCCCCACCCCCCTCCTCCTCGTCCACCCTCTGATCCTCCCGACGTTTCTGGAAGGGCAGCGGGTGACGCCATCCGATGCCTGAGTGGCACCAGAGGGCACCTTTTCGCGTTGCGGGTTCGAGGCACGCGGAAGCACGGTCGCGGTGTGCGCTGTACGTGTCGACCCTCTGTCATGTTGAATGTGCGCGTCGCTGAAACGCGGTGACACGATGCTAAGTGTGGCGTAGGGGTTGAGGGAGACGTTTGACCTGATCTCTGTCAGTAGTGGGGGGTGATTAGGACTTTGGAGAGAGATGTCTTCCCATGGCCCCCCCAGGTGTCAGTGTGTCAAGGATCCCATGTACCCTTAAGGGAGGGGGGGGGGGGGGGGTGACAGGAGGAATAGAGATGAATACCCTGCAGGGGATCTGCTGGTGAGGCTTCAACATAGAAGGTCCGTATACTGCCAGAGGAAAGGAACCAGGAAGTGATGGTTTTATTATAGTGCCCCAAGGGCTGGCTCAAATAGTGCCTAATGACCGACACAATTTCATGTAGGCCTTATGCTGTGTGCGCCGCGCTGTATCGTTTTTTTTTATCAACAAGTAACTGGGGTCAGAGGGCCAAGGTTCAAGAGTCACGGTTTGCTACTTTGCCTCAAAAATACAATAGGACTGAGGAAACCTGTTCTTGGTTTTAGTGTTTTCAAACTGGCTTACTGTCCTATGAATGACAATTAGGGATATGTTTGAGAATGTTTATTCCTTCTGGAATACATAATCATGCTGTTGCACAGTCTGTCCCTAAAGACAATCGTTTTCAGATAATTATTTTAGAGCAATAACTAGCTTTCAGGGGTGCCATTCATTATGAAAGCAATCACACCACTTCTATGAACAGGTGGGGCCCTGAAGTTTGTTGTCCTTCAGTAGGGTTGAAAAAAACTAAAGATGGATTTGTATTCATATCCTAAAGCTTCTCTCCAATTTGACAGTACATCCAAGTTAATTCAAAAAAGTTGAATTATTAAAGTTATTCAGTGTTCAGACAGCATGAACATGTCAAGATAACAGATGAGCCTTTGTTTATTGCAGTGATGAATTCTGTGGTATTATTTAATTTGTCAGTATCGGCCGTCATTTAGATTGCCTTGACTCTTGAGACCTGGCCTTAACTAACTGTCTGTGGTTCAATATTGACATGGTTTAATGAAAGAATGTAGATCTTGCTAGACCAGGTCCACATCAAAGTCCTCTCCTCAGAGTGAGGCAAACAGTTTAAATCATTTTAGGCTGGATTGATGAGAGGAGAAAATCATGGTGAGAACGTCATCAGAACTTGATAATTAGAAACGCACCACAAAATATATCGTTATTTCTTATTTGATTTTACCCCCAAGCTGAAAAATATGAATATATATATAGAAGGAAGGCTTGTCTACCAGATCACTCCCCAAAAATAGTTTGCACTTTTGAACTTGTTCTGTACAGTCGAGTGTAAGTCTTTGTTTCAGTCTGCCAGAATGTGTGGGGGTATTAACTTCATTGGATTGCACAGACTTAGCTTGATTAAGGAGGAGGAATGGCTGGGGTTTCTATTTCATAGCTGCATGGAGAATCTAGAATCCCCCTGCAAGGCAAACATAGAACACTACATGTCTGCTTCTTTACCTATCCTGTCACCTAACCCACCATTGTAGAGTCATTTTTGTTATTTCCTTTGAGATTTTTGACTTGATGACCTCTTGAGGACCTCTTGGGGCTTTGAAATGACAGAGCTACCTTGGTAACGAAGGTTTTGGAAAGAGAATATTGTTTGTAAGTATTTTCTTTATTAAGATCTAGTATATGTAGGGAGTGTAGCTTTTGGTGGGGTAACTGAAGGCTGAGGTCCTCCTAGTCCTGGGTATGACCTCTAAAAATATGTCGAGCCTTGGTATTGAGAGAGAGAGAGAGAGAGAGAGAGAGAGAGAGAGAGAGAGAGAGAGAGAGAGAGAGAGAGAGAGAGAGAGAGAGAGAGAGAGAGAGAGAGAGAGAGCGAGAGCGAGAGCGAGAGCGAGAGCGAGAGCGAGAGCGAGAGCGAGAGCGAGAGCGAGAGAGAGAATTTGTGTCAATAAATGCTCTTCTACTCTGCTGTCCTGTGCTTCTAAAAGCAGATCAAACACTTTCACACAGCATGCTCCTGATTGAGTGAGGGCCAGGCCTTGCTTGTGTGTGTGTACGTACGTCAGTGGATGTCTAGGCAGAATGCTGGCTTGTCTTCAGATGTCAACTCTCTTCTGATTGGCTCCCTCCACTCTATGAATTAAACCAACCGCTTCTCCCTCTCCATACATTTGGGGGTTGTTGTGTGTGTTCATTGGTACGTGTGTGTGTGCATGAAAGGGAGAGTCTGTTTGATCTGATGCATGAATTTAATTGACTGGGTTGAAGCAGTGGAGGACTGATGTACTGTAGAGGAGGGGAGAGAGAGAGAGGGGGAGAGAGAGGGAGAGAGAGAGGGGGAGAGAGAGGGAGAGAGAGAGGGGGAGAGAGGGGGAGAGAGGGGGAGAGAGAGAGCAGAGGTTTGTGGATTCCATCTTTGTCCTCCTGTTCCTCCTTCATGTGATGCTGGAAGAGCAGCACAAAGGCTGCTACTTTGAGAGGGAAGTGGCATGTGCAGCTCAGTGGCAGAAAGAGCTGGAATGATGACACAGACAGCTAGCACACTCTGTATGCAGGCACCCCTCCAGACAGCAACATATCTATCGCTGAAATCCTGCACACATATACTCAAGGACTGGTGCTGAATCTGCCTTCAATTTAAATGTGGGAGATAGGGCTAAGTTGCTGTCGACTCAAAACCTTGTATCTCCATCGTTCCTGGGCTGTGTATTTAATATTTAAATGCAGTCAAATATACATAAAAAAACATTGGGGTTTAAACATATAGGCCAGATCAGGTGAATGAACTAGGATTAGTATTTTGCACTGTAGCTTATTGTCTTTTAAGGCAAGGATCTGGAGTTGTCACTGAACTCTTGACTATTCCTCAGTGGCAGCTAGTCAGACCTTGTTGTGAAGTCATGTGTCCATCAAATGACCCGATCTGGGCCCCGGCCATGTCACTCCTCTCCACGCAGGGTTCACCCCCGGGGCAAGCAAGGGAGGATGTGAGAAGTGATCACGACTTCAGAATGTGTGCTCACTGCCATCCCTGTGGGGTTTGGGATTTGGAGTGCAGATTCAGTGTGATGTTCAGCTCCAACCCTGTTAGCTCAGAAGACATTTTAGGGAACATAGCCGTACCAGATAGCAGAATGCCGGCTCTGTGTATCCCCTGGCATCCTCTCTGTGTTTACCAGTGATGTTCCCCCTGACAGGACCCCCCTACACACACACACACACACACACACAAACACCTGTGTAAGGAGGATCTGGAGGAACACAGAGCAGCAGCACAGCAGAGGGGGAGGGATAGGATTTCTTGGCATCTCCCTGCTTTGTAAATTGACTTAGAAGGGCGCAGGTTCTCCAAGGTTTTTTTGTTTACATCTTATTTTTAGCAACACGGACACAGAGAGAGGCAGAGAGAGAGAGGCAGAGAGGGAGAGGCAGAGAGGGAGAGGCAGAGAGAGAGGCAGAGAGAGAGAGGCAGAGAGACAGAGAGACAGAGGCAGAGAGAGAGAGGCAGAGAGAGAGAGGCAGAGAGAGAGGCAGAGAGAGAGAGGCAAAGATGGGCAGAGAGAGAGAGGCAGAGAGAGGCAGAGAGACAGAGAAGAGAGGCAGAGAGACAGAGAAGGGAGGCAGAGAGAATGAGGCAGGCAGAGAGAGAGAGGCAGAAGGCCTGTGAGCAGCGACACGTCGGCTCCCCTGTGACAGAGCGGCGGCTTCTCCGCTGCATCGAACGCGTGCTGTCATCGCCATGGGGACGCGACGTGAAAGCCTTCCTGGAGACCCTCAGGGAGAAGGTGGGAGAGGACAGCGTCAGTCTGCACATTTTTATTTTTACATTCTCATAGCACTTTCATCCCCGGCGCCATTAGAGACGCCGGCATTTCATTCCAAGCCGTTTCGATTCAGACGGAGGAGAAATCTCAGTCGCCGTCTCTCAGTCCCTGGCTCCATTAGGTTTTAATATCTGCATCTATCTCCCCATTGATCACATCTGTCACTCACACTCACCCTGACCCCGTCTTCATCTTCATCTCCCGGTTATGCCTCCTCTCCTCCACGCCGCACGCTTCTCTGCCTCTATTTCTGTCCCTGAACCGTACCCCTCCATACTCCTCTCACTCCCTCCCATCTCTCGTTCCAGTCACCTCAGCCCCATGTCCCTGTTCTTAACCAGCGGACTCATATTGGAAGAAGAAGATGATACCAGTCCTCCATGTAGCCTCATCCACATGAACGAAACAGAACCACGCCTCCGCTCTGAGGGGCATTACTAGGGACACTGGCAGGAATATTTGGCGCTGTGAAAAGGTATTTCAATGATCCGCCTCAAAGTATATATTGATCTGTGGTGGCCATGTAGACCCTATCTCCCCCCACCCCACAACATCTCGGCTGAGAGTTTAGAGTACATTAATAGCCGGGCTTCATAGAAAAAGCTACAAACTACTCTATAGTCAGTCAGTCAGTGTCCACCTCCATCAGGGACACTGACTGTCTCCCCACCTTCAAGAAAAGGCTCAAGACACACTTGTTCCGGGAGTACAACGGCACTTAGGAATGCTTGGCTGGACCTGATATTAAATCTTGTACTCGCTGTGAAATATTTTACTGTTAATTGTTCTTCTACAGGTACAGTCCTGCACTTTTTGTGATTCATGTTGTTTTAATTTGTAACTTGCATAACTGCATGCTCTTATGGGTCTTCCCTTTGGCACTTGTTTAGTTTTTTCACAATGTATGCTTCATGTTTTGGCTGCTTGCAATGTTTGGGACTACCTCGTTGTTATGATCAGTGACCTATGCTCTTTTGTAAAGCTCTCTCTTGGAAGTCGCTTTGGATAAAAGCATCTGCTAAATGCATCAATGTAAATGTATACATACTGTATAGCTCTGACACACGAACCAAATCCTCGCGCCCATGTATGCCAACTCATCCTCGAAGTTAGTTGTGGAAAACGAACTGCGAGGTGTGTTGATCATGTGTGTCAGATTCCCCCCTTGCCTGTCCACTGCCCCCTCCCCTGAGGAGCTTCGTCCACAGGACAGGAGACGCACGAGGGGCAAGGTCAGCCAGAGTGTCACTTTCGACGCTGCTCCAGTCATTGTAGACAGACTGGGTGAACACTGGGTGAGCCTGGCCGAGGGAAAACATGACAGGGTCAGATGGGTTTAGAGCCAGTCTGAGGTACTGATAAGTGTATCTGTCTAAAGTTTTTTTTTTTTTTTTTTTTTTTACTTACTATTCTTCAAGCTAAATGGTTAAGGGAATATTTTTCGAGATTACAAGAGATCAAAAGTGTGTTTTTGTTCTTTTAATCTTAATTGGATATCTGTGTTATTATGGGATGTGCTGACATGACCGCTTACTCGCCGTCGTCATGCCGATGAAAGCTGACATCTCATGGGAACGCCGTTTGGTAACCTGCTATCTATTACCTGTCAGAGATGAGAAGCTGTTTTGTTTTTGTGTAAAGACGCAGCTTTATAAAAGGCACTGGCCGAGAACAGTGTGTGTAGAAGTGGCTGGACTGGTGTCAGGCTGGTCCCAGTAGCGTGTCTTTAGACCAAGACGCCTCGCACAATTGGCCTGGAGGACTGCAGACACACACACACCCAATTAGAGCTCAGTCCCGCATGCTTGTCACAAAATCAATTCAGATCTAGCTCGCTAACGTGCGAGCCAACCAAGCCTGAGATAGAGGCAGAGGAGGCAGAATGCTGTCGTTTTCTCAACTCCACTCATTACAGCTGTGGTTTCATAGTATAACTGAGTTTTCTCAGAAAGGTACATCGCCATCTGTAACTAGGAAATGGTCCTTGTAACTAAGCTATAGCTTGTTATAGGTCAATAGCTAATGGAGGATGAATACTGTATTGGTTGACTGACAACATGTCAACCTTTGACCATTCTACACAAGTGAACACAGTTAATGAACCATGACAAGCAAAAAGGTTGCTAAACTGTCAAGGAATACAAATAAATCATAGAAAGGTCACAAGCAGAAAAGGTGAATTTCATAAGGTATGGTGACACAATTTTTTGTTTCTCAGCCAATTATTTCTGGAAGCCATTATTTTCATTACAGCTGTTAACTTTGTTTATTGTTTTGTTTACCACCATCACTGCCCAACTGTTCCTCACTGTCCTCATTTGCAAATCTAAACAGCTGAATTGGTCTTAAGCCATGAAAACAGATTCTGTTTGGGGTATTTGGACGAGCATGTTTCTTGTAAACACTGTGTCTCTTTGGATCGGGGCGGTTGTGTGGGGGAGGTTGGGGCAGCTAACCTGTTTGAATATGCCAGGCACTGTCTTACTGCATGGACAATATGTGTGATATACGTGTCTCCCCAGAGTCTGAGGTAAAATGTGCTAAAATATAGCGAACAGGTTCATGTGTATGTGTTTATGCGTGTGTGTGTGTGTGTGCTACGCTAGGCTCTGCTAGTGTGGGTGTGTTTATCTGTGCAGCTTCTGCAGCTGGAGGGCAAAAACATGGAGAGCTACAAAGAGAGAGAGAGAGAGAGAGGGAGAGAGAGGGAGGCTTGAACTCCACCTCAGTGGGCCCACAGTCTCCCACTGTGTGGGAAGGAGGATGTCGGGGGGGGGAGGAGGGGCGCTCTGGGTGCAATCCTCTTCTGCAAGCATCTCCTTTTGTTGTAGGGAAGAAACTTTATGCTGCGTAGCAATCTATGAAGAACAGCGGGGAAGAAGGGAGCAGCGCGTTCCCACCAGACACCAACCCCCTCCACCCCGTCTGACAGAAATAGACCTGGGGTATTCACGCATCCGTTTTTATTTTTTACTTTCTAACTTTGATACGAAAAATCAGCTTAGTAATTAGTCCCTGTGTTTTTATGTAGTCATTTGAGCTTCTCTTCAAGATTTCCCTCAAATACTCAAATCAGTTTTTCATCTACAAATTCGATTTGATTGAGGGGTTGATGAGAAACACGCGAGAGGATCGATCAGGCGGGAGTGTGGAGAGAGAGTGTGGAGAGAGAGTGTGGAGAGAGAGTGTGGAGAGAGAGTGTGGAGAGAGAGTGTGGAGGGATAATTAGACCCTGTCGGCCCAGCAATTAGGGACATCAGCCCAGTATAAGACATCTCATTGCATTTCAAACACCACCATGCAAAGCTCTCAAAAGTCCTAGAGCCTACAGGGTAACCCCCCATCTCCACACCCCCATCCCATCTCTGCACACTCCCCTGAGGCGATGGGATAAAGTGGGGTTGGAGGTGGATGTCACTGCCTGGCCTAAAGTTGAGAGGGAAAATAATTTGCAGGATCACTGGATCACCCCCCCCCCTTCTCCCCCCCCCCCCTCTAAGTGAGAGAGCCTGGCTGAGATTCTACCTGCCTAGAATTGGGGCTTCACTGAAATCCGACCGAGGAAACCAAAAATTCCCAGGCGATGAATTTTTTCAAAGAGGCCTTGGTGAAACGTGAACAGAGCAGAGCAGAACCATGGAGACGGTGCGGTAACCTGGCCTTGCTCCAGGGTAACCCTCCTCTGGATGTCTCCATCACCCTACCTCCCCTTACCTTACAACACCGCTGTGGAAGCTCAAACCAGGCAGGATGAGCAGGAGAGGAAGAGGAGATGGAGTAGAAGAGGGTGGTCTGTCAGGCCCGGGGGAAGGGGGGGGTGATTAATTGGGGTGGAGAAAGTGCCGTGTCTGTGTCGTTAGCCCCCTGTCTGGCTCGTGCTCGCCCACACAAGTGACGGGGCCTGTGGCTGTCAGCGCAACGGGAGAGAGACTTCTTTGTTTCCCCCGCACTCCAGCATCGATCTGAGGTGTTAATTGCAGCCATTGATCAGATCGGGAGCAGACAAGAAAGCTGCTTGAGTGGCCGTGCCCAGAGAGAGTAAAGAGACATGTTTAAGAGACACATCCTTAAGTAACAGCGATAGACTCTCTTATTGGTTTGCGTTCCCTCTGGTGAGGGGTGAGCAGTGACGGCAGCCATTTTAACAGCGGATTGAAGGTGTGACACGTGCCTCTCCTCTTGCTCCTACGCCTCTCTGAGACCCGCTCCTAACACGCTTCTCTAAGACGGGGTTTCACCGAAATAGAACTGGGCTAATTTTCGGCGATGCGGCTTCGAGGGAATCTGACTCGAGGTCAAACAACTGATCTTTTCCCGCCTCCAGATGGGGTTGTGTCCGAGGGCTGCTCTGCTCTGGCACCATGTTGGTATGCAGGCAAGTTAGCTGGCTGAGGAATAAAAGAGTTCTTGGGGGGATTTCCGAGCCAAATAAATAGACACAATAAAAGGGCTGAGGAGAAGAAAGGGCTTATGCAGACGGAGGTGATATTAGCTTTGTGATTGACTGGGGAGAGTGGGACTCGGAGACACAGCGAGAGGGGGGACTAGGGGAATTATGCAAAGTGCAGGTATTGTGGCGTTTTGCGGCATTACTTCTGTTAATTATCATGTCCCCCAATGACGGCCTTCCCTTCCACACTCAACTTCCTCCATCTCTTTTTCAATTGGATAAATTCCTGCTTTAATTAATAGCCTACCAGACAACCGTGGCATATAGTAAATTAAAAGCTGCTTACCAGATAGATAGGCTAAGTACTTCACTACAAACGGAGAAGTTGTATGTGTTCTATAGGCACACGGATGAATCAACAAGCTGCTCATGAATAAGAAATGTGAGATCTCACACGCTGCGTTCTATATTTGGAGTCCTTGTTGTCGGTTTGTGCAACAGGGTATAGGAAGAAGGTGCAATGAGTGGATGTATACGTAGGTTCGCTGTAAATAGCTCCTCTCAATGTTGTTATCTTGCATCATTCCCCTTCTCATTCATCACTTCCCCTCCCATGTGTCTCTCTCTCCTCTGAGCATGTTGTCATAGTCTTAATCATCCTTGCCTTTTGTGCCTAGCTCATATCACTTGTTTTTCCATTGTCCCCTCGTGAGCTCCCCCAAGCCTCCTCATCTTCCCCTCTCCACCATCTGCTCTCCCTCTTCTCTCTGCTACTCCTTCCTCCCTGAGTCCCATGCAGATTTATTTTCTTCTCCTCCTCGTCCACGCTTCACGCTCGCCTTCAGCCTTTCCCGCTCTCGTCCGGGCTCTGCTCGTCTTCTCCATTCGTCCTCCAGTCCTGTGCATTGTTGGGGTGCTTCGGCCAGGTTTGGACTGGAAGCTTCTCTGGGATGTGCCTGGCGACCTACCTGCCTCACTCACTGAGGATTCTCTGGGCACGGCTGGGCTCTGACGGCTCTCTGCTGGCTCCTGGATCCAACTGCAACAAGACAATTGCAATTAGACTATTTTCCTTTGAAGTGCTGTGCAAATATGTGGGTCAATTCAGATGAGAGTAACTGTGAGTGAAATGCTAATTTATCCGAGAGTTGAGAGAAACCTAACAATCATGGGACAGAATTCCACAAATACCAGTAAACCAGTAAACATCCTTAGAGTCAACATCTTTAAGAGTATTATGTATAGGTGGTTACAACTTTGAGATATTTTCAGAAATATTTATAACCTAGATGTCATTTTGCATTCTTGGGTCATTAGTGCATTGTTATTTTGATTGGTTAATGGGGTGTTATGTCTGTGTGTATAAATGTCTTGGTACTTACAGTAATATAAGAGATAATTACCTTCCCGAAGCAAAGTGTAGGATGAAATGGCATCTGTGGCAATAAACCGCTTAATTATCGCCGACATTACCGACTAGTCGGCAGAACAGCGACGGCTCGGTTTCTCTGAGGTAATCATGGGGTGTTTTTTCATCGGCCAGAGTTGACTTTTCATCGTCCTTAATGCCTCTTAGAGGGTGTTCAGCTGGGCTGAGGTGATGCTGTCCACTGAGGAGGCTGTTCCAAACCCACTTCATCTTCACAAGCACATGTAGCTTTATAAAAGAAAATGAGAAGTGATACTCAAACTAGGCCAGTTCTTTCACTCTGAATAATTTACCAAAATACACCTACTCTCTCCTCCCAAACTCTCCTCCATCTTCTGTGTTGTCTACTAGCTTAGGAGATTGGTATTGGTTTTAGAGCAAAATGATCATGATGACAGTTTGCAGGGGACATCTTGGAATGGGTTTCTAGTGAGTTATGCTAGCGCTGGAAAGAAGATACGTGTGTGTATGTAAGGCATAGTGTGTGTGTCTGTTAGAGAGAGAGAGAGAGAGAGGGAGAGAGGGAGAGAGGGATGGAAACAGAGATAGTCAGAGTGAAATGAGGAGAGTCGTAGAGAGAAAAACGAAAGAGAGGAAAGGGGATAGAGTGAAAGAGAGAGAGAGAATGACGAGGGGGATGATGGAGAGAGTGGAAAGTGCTATTAGATGGCCAAGTTGCTCATCAATTTAAATGTAATTCCCCAGCCATCCTCAACCATGCATAAAACTAACTCTTCCCCCTCCCCCCCTTTCATTTAACAGCATACGAGGAAAGAAACCTAAATGGCACACTTACTTGTGGATCAATTTTCATCATAGAAAGAGGGGGCAGAGAAGAGGAAATGGAATTTATGTTCTAAAGTCCCATTAATAACAATAATAACTCTGAATATCTACAGATTTTGTGTGACACTCTCATAAATACCCTTAGTGCCTTTTAAATGATTTATTGACCTACAGAGTATCCCACTGCGCTGTATGCTCCAGTCAGGCCATGAGTGCATGAGTGCCTGTGTAGAAGTCTCTGAATATTTCTCTCATTTTTGGGGGGGTCGGGAACAGAGTTGCTTTCTTCATCTTTTTTTTTGTAAGGACTCTAAGTCATATTGATGTGCGAGTGTGTGGCTTATGTACAGTATACACATTCTAACCCAACAGTTGAGCCACGAAGGGTTGTCTCTGTTAGTGGAGAGCAACCTGTTTAGCCCATGGTGACTGATCAGGCGAGACAGACTGCAGAGTAGAGGCAAGACTAGGAGGGGAAAACACAATGGAAAAAGACAAACTTGCTGACAGAGTCAATTTCTGGTTTAAATTAATAATAAAGAGAAAGCCAAGTGAGGAGAGGACGAACTAGGCTCCTAGCTCCTCTGAGACAAATACTCCCAGGCTGCCTCCGGGCCACGAAACAAACGCACTCCAAACTGTCAGCTTTTAACATAAGAAGATATAGATTTTAATATCTTTATAAACATTTTGTATCGTTCTTCTTTGATAAGAACTTATTGAACCGTTGAATCATGGCAAATACGAGATATAAACGGGGATACATTGGAACAAGGACCAGGGAAATGGAGTTGTGCATCGTTCATGGGATAAGAGTCCAGAAGAGAGTGAAAATAAAAGATGTAATAAAAAACAAAAAAACAATGCCGGTCAACCAAAGAATGAAACCATAAAGTAACTGAAACAAAGCTACTCCCCTCCGTAGAGGAAGCAGAAACCCTGTTATCATCGTTGATGACGTTGATATTGTAGTTCTCGTAGTAATACAGTAAATGATTCATTTCGGCACTGCAGATCGTCCACTTGTAGTCAATGATAATAGTACAGTTCACATCATTATTGTTACAAACACAGTCTTATCATTAAGATGTCTGTCCATGGGCCTGTCTTCCCCTGACACTGCCGAAGCGATTGTCTTGCTTCTCGGATCCTCACTTGCGATCGCAAGAAGAGCAGTCTGTTTAGAGGCTTTTAAGCAGTTTTGTATGTCCGAGAGAAAGTCCCAGTTATTTTGCCCTGCTCGGTTCAAAATCGTCTTTTTAAAAATCTTTTATATTTAATTCGTCACAGAAGTCATTTAAGGTACATGTTTTTTTCTCTAGTCTTGTTTGTCTGATGTTTTCCTTTGAAGATTAGGAAAGAAAAAAAGAGTTCTTCAGAGACCCAATGAGAAAGAATCCCCATTGTGGCAAAGGTTCATCTCAGCCAATAGCCTTCCAGGACACTGAGAACACTCCCACTGACCCTTGACCCCTCTTAAAGATATCTGTCTCTCTTTAATCCTTAATAGGGATCAATATTCAGGTCCTTTTGTATCTCAGCAAAATCAAATGAACAACATCTAGGACAAGTACCAGACAGATTCCTTGATATTCACAGCTTGTTCCTCTGGGGGAGACACATTGTAGCATATGGGAACAGAGCATTTACTACCATTCACCTCCATACAGAAAATTAGCAGCTTGGGTGGAGTAGCTTAATATGCGGTAGCACATATGGATTAGAAAAGAAATGACAATCAACAACAACATGGAGAAACATCCGCGGGAAGCCAGGATCACCTAAAACAAACTAAAGCGAAAGCTCTAAATAACATGATATGAAGGAGCAGCAGAGTTGGCCATGTCTGGTCAGTGATATCTGTTCCAGGAGCAGGAGCCGGGGCATGTACCTGCTGGGTGTGCCCTCTCTGCGTGTGCCCTCTCTGCGTGTGCCCTCTCTGCGTGTGCCCTCTCTGCGTGTGCCCTCTCTGCTGGTGCCCCATACTGTGCTGCTATAGGAGCACTCCTGAAGAGCAGCAAGCTCCGCAAATACCTGCTCTGATTCGGAGCCCAGCTCTCAGTTTATCTCTTGGCTGATGGGAAACACTGTGGTCCAATTACATGGTACATGGTTGGCAAAAGCAGGTAATAGAAAAATACATTTGGCAAATAAGACTGAAAATTAGACTGGATACACTCATTCCGAGGGCTTAACAATCCCCGTCTCCCCCCTCTCTCAAAAAGGATTCACAGATTGCGAAACCAAAAAATTCAGCTTGTTGAAACACTTTTTCACTTCACTTGTAGCTAGCGTCTTGCTTCAAGCCTCTTTCTTTCAAAAAGTTTGGTTATCTCAGCTCGAGCAGAAAAACACAAAGAGAGGGCTGCAAAAAAGACAAGACAGCAACACAACAGGAAATCAAATCATAATAGCAACTGTGGCAGTGCAGGCGTGCTCCACGCTTCCTCTCGTCTCTCCCGACTCCTCCACACGGTCCTTCCTCATCGGATGTCGGATGTTCCAACGTCTACTTCAGAGTCTAAACAGCTAAGCCCCTACACAATGTTTTACACACAATCACACACACACACACACACATAAAGTACATACACACAGGCCTTGTGCAGGAGCGATGGTGAAGCCGTATCCTTGCCCCCCCGCGGGGTCAGCGCAGAATGCAATCAATGCTAACAGGCACCAAGACTCCCAGGATGGCGTACAGGTGCAGCAGGGGCAGGGCCAAGGCCCCCCCGTTGGTGGCTTGTTGAACCCCGCTCGGGGGGCCGACAGATGTCCGGGGGGGGCACTTGTGCTTCCGCCGCGTGACGGTGCCGTCCGCTGACGTGGGGTCGTATTTGCCCCCCCCTTCGGTGAAGTCGGGGGAGGAGTACTCCTTATCCGCCATCTCCTTCAGGGTGTGCACCTCGTTCTGCCCCTTCCCTTTCCCCCCTCTCGCCCGCGTGCAGTTCCGAGCGCGGCCTGGCCTCTGGGGGGGCGCCACCCCGGCTTCCCCGCCCGCTCCCACCGCTACGCCCCCATCCATGGACGGTGGCGGGTGGGGCAGAGGGGAGGGGGGAGAGGGGTAGAGCGGAGCCTCGTTGTGGTGGTGGGGGTGGTGGGGGTGCGGAGGCTGGACCGGCTGGGGCTCGTTCTTCAGGGACACCTTCTCCGTGTCCGCCCAGGTGCTGGTCTTGCTCTGGTGCAGGGACTTGGACCCGGAGCAGTTGGGGAAGTCTTCCTTGCCGAGTAGCTTGAGGTCCTTCCCCGCCAGGTCAGGTGGAGCCTGGCACCCCACCACGGAGGTGGAGCCTCGGAAACGCTTGAGCCAGTCCCACAGCGACAGGGCCTTGCAGTCGCACTCCCAGGGGTTGTCGTTGAGCCGCAGGTACTCCAGGGCGGGCAGCAGGGCCAGGCACTCCCCAGACAGCTCCGTCAGGGAGTTGTTGAACAGGTAGAGGGTGGTGAGGCGCCGCAGGTCGTGGAAGGCCAGGCGGTCCACCCACTGCAGCTGGTTGTGGTGCAGCAGCAGGCGATCCAGAGCGCCCAGGCCCCGGAAGGTGTTCTGCTGCAAGCTCCACAGCTTGTTTCCATGCAGGAACAGGTGACTCAAGTTTTGCAGGTCCATAAAGATGTCCTCATGAAGGAAGTCCAGGTGGTTATCCTGCACAGACACACACAGCAGGCCGAGTCATAAACAAACCCTCACAGGCGACAATAATAAATACACTCTTTTTGGAGCTAACCAAATCCCACAAAGTAATCTTATCTCTCGCTCCATATCCAATATAGACACATCTAGCTACAGAACTGTATTTCTCCCCTCGCCGTTCAGCAGGCAGCAGTGCTGTACGTACCTGCAGGTAGAGATACTGTAGGTTACGCAGCCCCTGGAAGATGTTGCTGGGCAGCGCGCTGAGCCCACAGCGGTACAGGTGCAGCGCGTGGAGACGGCCCAGCCCATGGAAGGTGTCCGCGGCCAGGGAGCGCAGGTGGCGATTGTCCCCCAGGTCCAGCTCCTCCAGCAGGGTGAAGCCCTGGAAGGTGGAGGGCTCGATGTAGGTGATGTTGTTGGAGTAGATCCAGAGGGTGACTGTGGTGGGGCTGAAGTGGCCTCGCAACAGCCGGTGGATCTTGTTGTTCTGCAGGAAAATGCGCTCGCTGTTCGGGGGGATGCCTTCAGGGACGGACAGGAAGTTGTGTGCCTGGCAGGAAACGGTGGTGGGCGCGGTGTAGCAGATACAGTGATGTGGGCAGGACCAGGACAGCTCCAGACCACAGAGAACCAGCAGGAACTCCAGGCCGCAGGCTGCAGCAGGTGGTGATACACACACATGCACACACACATACACACAGGCGTGCAGGAGAAAAGAGAGGAAGGAAAATGAATTAGAGGAGGTACATTTGGACTATATATTTGATTTGAAAATGAAATTCCATCACAAGACTTTGATGTCCAATTCTGGACTTGAAAGAGAGGAAGAATGGTTTGGGGAATATGTGTTTTGAGGAAGTGAAGAGAGAGATGAGCAGGGGAGAACTACTGTTCTAAGTGGAATCGTACAGATGAAAGAGTGTGATATGGAGGGAGAAGAACGGCCAAGAATGGTGAGTGAGATGGGAGATACAGTATTGAGAGAGACAGGCCCTGAGTAAACAGAGTTTGGGAGAGCTACGACAGGGAGAGAGATGAGGGAGGTGGGCCGCAGGGAGAATGTCAGATATATTTATATTAGAGGAGAAATCTTGGGCTCTGATAAATGACTCATGCCAGGTGACTTGTTGCTGGGCATAGATTTTCTGGCTGTTTGTGCCTTTGAAGAATTGGACTTTTACTGCGTCCCTCGGTACAAGTGTGGACATTGTATTACACTGTTGGCTCACTACCTACAAGCCTGAGTCCACCGGTATCTGAGTCAGTCTCGGTTAAAGCTCTTCACTCAAGAGGCTGTTCGAGAGAGAAAACAACAACATGAGCTGCTCACAGTGGCTCCATCTTGTATCTCAGGAGATCAAACTGCAGCTGTGCAACAATAGGTGCCTTCTTCACAGCCATGCTTCTGTTTCAGTTTCCCAATTGCCGCCACCACACACACACACACATCCTCCCCGGGAAATTCCGTGTTGGGATATCGTTAATCTGTGTCAGTCAGCTTACTCCCCCTGTGATATGCTGGAGTTGTGATCAGTGCGTGTAAGATTGTGTGTAAGAGTGTGTGTAAGCGTGTGTATAAGCGTGTGTTTGTGTAAACGTGTGTGTGTTTGGGTGTAGGAGAAGGGGACAGGCTGTGGAATGCTCACTTATGCTAAGCCTCTCTGAGATTCCGGGCTCCCCCGCTGGGTTGTGACACCCCGCAGGCCTGCCGTGTGACGTGTGTCACCTCATCAATGAAGGCAGGACTCCAGGAATGACAATCCGACCTAACACCCAGAGCCTGCGATCTTCCCAAGTTTTAAATTCAAGGCGTTGCGGCGGTGTGATTCACTTAGTCTAATCGATGCGCCCCTGTTGTCTTATAACTTGCCCCTATAATTCGGTTTCTCTCCTTTTCTTTTCTCACTCCGCCATGCGAGGGCAGATAATTAGTCACTGCCAGGAGACGGGAGCATTCATCTGCAATATTTCTCTCCCCAAACTGTGGCTAAGCTGTGACATTCAGTGAATGTGTGACTCTGCTGACCTTTAGCGGTAATTCTGCCTGTGTCTTGTGACTACAGTGCAGAAGCGAAGCAGAGCACAGCATGTGTCAGAAGAGCAGCTCCTGTAATCCCGTTTGTCAAGTCCCACCACTGGGTATCAGTGCTCCTGCTCTTCCTCCAAGCCACCAGGCAAATGTACCTGCCAATGAAGCGATTCTATCTTTGTGGGGAAATAAAAGGCTTCGGGTCAAACAGATGTGTGTGCACAGCGACTGTCCAGTAGCACATAGTAGCTTCTGTTAACCATCTTTGTTTTCACCTGTTTGCTTTGAATCGCGGGTCAAAGGTTATCTTGTGTCCTTGAGCTGTGCGTCCGTATGTGTGTTTACTGTATAGTGTGGTACATTGGTGAACGGCAGGTACAGGAAAGCTATGGTTCCTGAGGGAATTCAGGACAGACTCTGGTACCAGAACAGAAAGCTCGCCCTCTATCCCCCTCCCACTCTGTCATCAATGTCACTACTCATTTTATGGGTCACCTGTACAGGGACATACATCTGTCACTCACACCAAGCTAAAACGCTGCCTAAATGTGGACCTGCTGCACACCCAAGGTTTAAAGAAGAAGCCGTGACGAGTTGTTAGTGGAAAAATGACAGAACCAACTTTTTCCGATTTTTGGGTGGAAAATGTCCTCCTCATCACTTTGTGACGGCCTGAAGGAGGGGAACTATCCATGCAGATACCAGGCAATTCCTTTCACATTTTTTTTTGCAAGTCTACTTTCTACTCTCTCTCTCTCTCTCTCTCTCTCTCTCTCTCTCTCTCTCTCTCTCTCTCTCTCTCTCTGTCTCTCTCTCTAGCTGCACTCTCTCTCTGTCTCTCTCTCTCTCTCTGTCTCTCTCTGTCTCTCTCTGTCTCTCTCTCTCTCTCTCTCTCTCTCTCTCTCTCTCTCTCTCTCTCTCTCTCTCTCTCTCTCTCTCTCTCTAGCTGCACTCTCTATTTTCAGGGAGATATATTGAGCGTGGCATCTGCTCTGTGAGTAAATTGTAGGAAACTTGCTGGATTGCTCAGGGGGAATGAATGTCGGGTGGATATATCAAACAAATAGACTGGAGAAGACACAGTACATCGTCAATCTTCTCAAAGCAGAACATTTGCATTTACCACCAACCAGTACAGTAGGTATGAATAACATCTTGGTATTCAAGTCATTGACAACATGCCTATTTACCAATGAATATATCGACTTGACAATTCATTCATTATAATGTTTGTAGGTCCTGCAGCAGCACATATTTCCTGACGCAAACAGCACTGTACAACGCATTTTCTGGCTGCGGTGCATTTATCGTTACAGACATAATGCCTATGAATACAAATCATAGCACGGAAAGACTGCCGGGTTGGAATAATCAAAGGCCTTGATGGAATTACTCCTTTTTGATTCGATTATCCATACTGCCTCCATTCACTTGTCAAGTCTCCCGTTAAACTCGGCCTGTAATTATATTTTTTGGAGGCTTATAGCGCTGTCTCCATTAACACTTCACTTCATGCATGGCTATGATAGAATTAGGTATCAGATTCCCGACCGGATAATGATCAGAGAGGGATGCGGAAGAGGGGCGAGTGATATAGGGGGTAGAAAAAGCAGCGGAGATCCTGACTAAGATTGCGAGACAATTGGAATCAGTAGCCCTGACGTTAATCAAGTTGGACACATCGAGATCCCCCAGCGCCTCTCCCCACAATGTCAGAACACTGTAATTGATTCTTTACTCTGCTTAATCCGTTCCCCTTAAATGGCTGCCTCTGCCTTATCACAGGGCCTATTCTTTCTACAGAGAGAGCGTTGAGGGAAACAGATAGGACTGTGCGTCTCCTGCAGTCTCCTCTCTCCTCCTGTCCCCTGGCCCTGTTCTACCACGAGCGGTTCTGGTGAAGATACTGGAGGAACCGTGGATGTGAGTGGCGACTCTGACGGACACTCCAAATAAGCGTCCCCGTCTCCGGTGTGAGTGACAGGATAGGCCCCGGCCCCTTGCGCTCCACGCGGGGCAAGCAGGGCTGTCTGTCCTGCAGCTGGCACGAGCCCCACTGCCCCACCAGAGTCCTGGCTCTGCACACATGCCCCCTCGCTGATCTCATTGCCTCACCAGCCAACACAAGCTGCCTCTCACACCCTGTCAGCACACACGTGTACTCACACACACAAATACGTACACACACACACGAACACATATATGATAGCCCGCCAGGAAAGCTGTCTAGCAATGGATGAGGCAAATGATGTTGATCACAAAAGAGAAAAAAATATATCTGTTTGCAGAATTATGGAAAGGAAGATTGATTTTTTTAGCAGGCTGGCTGCATTGTGGAAAAACAAGGGCTGTGAGAGATTGCCGTCAGCACAGGAAAATGCTGAAAAAGAATATGTCATAACTGCATTGTTTGCTTACACAATGAGTCTTTCGGTCTAAATTGCATTGTATAAATAGCCGTAGAAGAATCACAGCATGGATATGCCAATAGTGCCTATCGGAATTTAGTAGAAGAAAGGGTTTTGAAACAGATTATGTGGTTTTCCAAATGTGGAAATGTCTATTTCTGGTGCTGATCTGTGCTGCAGCCTCCCCCCTCTCCCAGCCCTTTGCAGCCTCTCCATTGTCCCCAGCCTCCCTCCCGCAGTACCTCAGCCTTCCCTTTTCCCCCCTCAGCATCCCCTGCCTCCCTTTCCTCCCCAGACACCTCCTTATCCCCTAGCCTCCCTCCCTCCTCACCCTGTTACCCAGACTCACCCTTTTCCCCAGCCTCCCCTGCCTCCCTTTCCTCCCCTGACACCGCCTTATTCCCTAGCTACCCCCTAGACTCCCCCTCCTCCCATACCCTCCCCTTCTCCTCCCCTGACACCCCCACCTCTTCACTCTCTCAAGTCTCCCTCTCCTCCCCTGGACTCCCCCTTCCTCCCCTTTCTCTCCCAGCCTCCCTGGCCAGGTCCCTGGTCTCCCTGCTGGCTTGTGACAGCTGCCGGTGATAGCTTGTTACGGGGAGAATGATTAAACAGCCTGGAATGGGGTCTAACGTTTGACCCCTCAACCTTGCACGGTCACCACTCCCTTTATCTCTCATAGCCACCGAAGGGGAAATGGATAAATATATGAATAAAATAAAATGGCTCAAGTCCCCAGACAGACAGTACAATGTGGCTGTGTAGAATATCAATGAAACATAGTTCAAACTAAATTTGCCCTCATGAATAACACATTTTTGCTAATGGGAGGAAAATGGTCTGTCTGTCTCTCTGTGTGACTTCCTCTCACGACAACACTGGACAAACTACATATCCTGTGTCTCTCTCAGGACCATGATAAGCGTCCGGGCGTTGCTGTTTTGCTATTGGCTGCCCGCCTTTGCTCTCTAAACATGTTTAAGCACCTGCTTTCACACGGCTTGCTTGAACACTGGTGATCAAGGGGCCGAACTATTGATTGAGCTCATTCTTCGCAGGAACCCTGCAAAAGAAAAAGAAAAGCTTCCAAGTCTAATTAGAACCCTGTGGAGTTCCAGGGTATTTTGCCCTGATAAGACATTGTTTTGGTCACTGCGTTCAGTCAAAATGACAGTATATAACTTGCACAACCATTCCGAACTAGTTAAAACTATAATCATGACTGATGCCCAATGTGAGAGTCATTATGAGGTAAATCAGCTGACATATTTGTAAATTACAGGCTACAGCACAGCCGTGTTTGTTACTAACTGTTGTAATTTGCAATATTCATCTCCATCTCCATATTGCTGGAGGCCTTGAATATTACAGAAGAATTACTTGCCAGTTCCTTATCCATATTCCTTTGTCGTGTGCGATTCTCATTATAGGTACAGTAGTATATAACCAGTGATATAACCATACTGTTATTTGGAACAGATATAGCTTTGTACATTGCTTTGGATAAATGTATAAAATGTATAAAAAAGTATTTTCTCAGGAAGATGGTCGTAGTCAGACCAGTATGCACTGAAGGCTGACTCACTCTTGAACTGACACTCTTTCATCCACGTTGTGGCTGGTACCCTGTTCTTATTAGGTCTTGAGTGGTCATGCTCTGTGATTTACTGACCCGACTCATTCAACTGCCCTTCGTTTTGTTGTAATTTTGAATGGCCAATTTGAGGATAGATAATGATGACCCTTCTAGAGATCGGCACCAGCTCTGTGCTTGTTGTCGGTAGCGAGGAGATGGGAGCCTACGGTGTTTCTGAAGGCTCCCAGAGATCACGTCAAAGCCCTCTGGAAGAACTCCCAGCACCATGGCTCTGGTTCTCTCTTTAGAGGAGGCCTCAGAGGAGGTCTGAAGGAACTCTTTCAGGTGTGATAGGAACACAATTGGTGGTTGAGCCAACCTGCTGTGATCAATTAAGTCACTCTCTTGGCACACTCATACACACACACTTATACACACACACTCATACACACACACTCATACACACACACACAAACACTCACAACCTCACACTCCCCACAGGATACCAGAATCATATCCAGAGGTTTCTCAATTCCTGTCTCCTCTGGCGCTAGAACAGAGGGACTGGACCTGGGCCTGCCCTCACCCCGCCTGCCTTACCCCTCCCAGGGGAGAGCCATGCGGAGCCATACAACAGGGACCAAGCCGGCCCAGCCCAGCCCGGGCCCTGAGGATAACCATGCTGTGCTCTGCTAAACACAACCACTGCTCTGGAGCTTTGTGGACGAGCATCTGTGGCTGGGGATTCATTATTTATGGTTTTGCCTGTTAAGTGCTTTTTATTTTACAATGGTTTGATATCGGAATATGTTGGCAGAACAATAATGTTGCCTTGCCAAGAAATCCCATTAGATTCATAATTCTGGGCCAGGAGAGAGAGAAGGGGGGAGAGAAAGAGAGAAAGAAAGAGAGAGAGGAAGAGAGAATGAGACAGAGCGAGGGAGAGAGAGAAGAGACAATGGTATAAAAGGAGTTAGGAAGGAGGGATGAAAGAGTGTTGCAGACAGTCATCTAGACAGACAGCTAGACAGACAGCATGGACTGAGGCCTCAGCTGAACAGTACACACCTGCAACAGAGGGCTGATGGAATGTACAATGAGAGTGAGACATCTCAGTACACAAACACACACACACAACGTAACACACACACACACAAACTCACTCAAACTAACACACACAGTACAAGAGAGGGAGAGGGAGCAGAAAAACGTAAAAGAGATAGACGGCATGATTGACGGCCACGTTTTTTAACAGAAAGAAACCTGCACGGCTAAAAATATCTCGTCTAAACAAGAGCCGCCATACGGAGCGCGTCCAGAGTAAAACAGACGTGATTTGTGGCGAGCGAGGAGACGAGGCGAGGCTGACGCTCATTAGGGCGGAGAGTCGAGGCGGTCGGAGGAGCCAACCACAACTGTTTAATACCTGCATCTTAATTAACAGCCGCTGTAATGGTTTTCTTGTAGAAGGTAATTCTATTTGTACACAATCACAGTCTATCTTCCATGTTAGGCTCCCCCCCCCCCCCCCCCCCCCTCTTCCTGAGCACTGTGATGGAGCGCATGCTTGCCAATGCCCTGCAGACACAAGCAGACTATCAGCCACCGACCATGTTCATTTATCATGACAGCGTAAAGTTCAATTGAAATATATAACGTTCCCGATGGCGACGCAGAACCCCCGTCGGCCAATAATGACCAGCGATATAAATCCTCTGTTATGAAGACACATGTCGTTAATGCACTCCCATGTTAAAGTGATACAGGGCATATGTATAATGTATATGATGGCCTCCGTTCCATTCAGTGTTGTGCCGGCTCATCATCATCTGTGTTGGCATGTGTCCCGTGGGGGGGACTGATTCTACAGCAGTGGGTGGAGGGATGGCATGGGTGTGATGATGTAACAGTGGAACATTCAGAGACATCATCTCAGGTGGCATCAGGTCACACCCACGTCCCCACCGCTGGCACCAGTGTCAGACGGGGTTGTGAGGCTTGGAGGTCATGCTGCAGGAAGAGTCAGCAATCATCTCCATCTGTGTGGAGGCTTGCTGTTAACCACATGAAATAATCCGTCCTATTCCTGCTCTTAGACAGCTCAGTCAGCTTGAATACATAATGTGACCGGCCTGTGAGTAGTTTACTTTATGAATAAACAATGCCACAATGGCCCTGCTACCATCATGAATCATTTCCCCCGGCCAGTGCCACTCATAGTTACGTACCACACGCATTAACGGCCAATCCTCAACCTGGGTTGGTGACTCGCTGGTACCAAGCGTGACCTGTGTACCCGAGGGCTCAATGGACTGCAGCTCAACCACTGTCCCATCTACTGTGATGCTCTGACTCGTGAGTGTGCAGTGTTCCGACCTCTCTCCATGCTCTCTGTGCCGCTACCTCTGATCATTAGTTCCTATTAGCACGCTGTCATCTTGGAGGTAAGATAAAAGTGCTTGTCCAACCCCTGGGCACACTGCAGTCCCCACACGCCCTGGCAGCGGTCAGGGAAAGCTTCTTTTTTTGATGAATGATTTAGATCTTGCGTCCATCTCCTCGCCATCAGGTTGGTGGAGCCAGGCTAAATGTTGGAATTTTTTAGCTCACCTTTCATGCACCCCCACAACCCTAACCCCCCCCCCCCCCCAACACACACACACGTATTCACGTGATTCCCCTCAAAGAATCCTTGAGGAACCAGGCTGCTTTTTAAACAGATGCATGCTTACAGAAGCTGCTGCCGTGCATACAAACCATTGATGCGGCCCAGATTCTACAAATCCATTATTCAGTGCAGGTGAGTTCAGTGCTCCATGCCTGAGATGTACTTAAAGAGACACTCACCCTCTTTCTGCGTTGCTCAAACTTCCCTCCCTTCTCTGTCTCTGTCTCTCTGTCTCTGTCTCTGTCTCTGTCTCTGTCTCTGTCTCTGTCTCTGTCTCTGTCTCTCTCTCTCTCTCTCTCTCTCTGCCTCTGTCTCTCTCTCTCTCTCTCTCTCTCTCTGCCTCTCTACTCCTCACATGCACAGCACCATGTCGACAGAAGATTGTACAAACAGCTCCAGATAACTGGGCGAATTTCTAAAATCAAGCTGCAAAGCATATTTGTGTGTGTGTTGGGGGGGGTGTGGCAGTGATCCATTGTTGCTCATTAGAAGGAGAAAGAGAGTGAGAACGGGCTGACGGCTGAGTAAGAGAGGAATGGAGGGGAGAGGAGAGGAGGCAGGCAGAGCTGTTGGAGGAGTGATTATAACTGACACAGAGCCGAGAGGGAGTATGTCCTCCAGCCTCGCTAACACCAACTCTGTCCGGCCCTCACAACAGCAGAGAACAGACACCCACAAGCACACTCTCCTACACACAAACCCCAAACGAGCAAATACTCTAAACATACAGTACACAGCTCCTCTGGGCAACATTCTGCAAGCCCACTGCAAGAGTGGGCCGCAAAATCTACTGACCGAGTCTGCATAAATATAAACACACACTTGTTTACGTACAGGATACTGATGCAATTTTTGCGAAACGGGTTGTTGGTAGGGTCAATTCAAATACTATTTATCGTCCTATATATAATGTTGTTCATATGTGATCTATGAGTGTGAAATACCATGCTGTGAACGTGCATATTCGAGAGGAGGGGAGTGGAAGGAGGGCTCAGATTGGAGGGGGTTTAGAGGCCTTGATCTTAAGAGAGTAATCCCTTTTCATTAACTGCACTTTTTCCCCCCCGACTCCAAGAGCCTCGGCATTGATCCTGGTGTAATGTCAATTCATTAGCAGTACAGGCCCTCAGCAGGGTGTCAGGAGGGCTTCTCATCACCAAGACAGCCAAACTCTCAGCTTTCCAGCACTGTCGAAAGCCAGGAAAAGAACACAGGCCACTTCTTCATGCCGTTCCTACACTACCTTCAAGCCCCAGAAACACATCTCCCCATTTCTCACCCGCCCTGCCTTTTTTCTTCCTTTTCACTAGATCTCCAATGCCTCTCTTTCGCTTATGATGACTTATTATGGTCTCGTTTTCCCAGAACATTAAAGCTGTCCTTGAGTGTGTCCCTCGACCAGCCCCCCTCCCTTCCTCTCTGGCTAGTTAGACAGCACCAACACTCCCTCACTCCAGAGAAGCTCGCCCCTCCCAGTCCTCCCAGAGCAGTCTCAGGGGAAGCCTCCTCAGGCTGCACACCTTATTATGGGAGAATATTTTCCCATCAACATGTACACAACATGTTTATCGCCATCCCTCTCCTCGTGTCACGCCCCCTCCCTGTTTTCTCCGCTCTGTTATTGTTTTGCAAAGCCGCGATGCAGGGAGGCTCCGCTGGATGGAACACAGCCACTGCCTAGTAGTGATTAAAGAGAAACCAGGCTGGCCGTTTGAGATAGGACAGCAGCTTACGCAAGTCACTCAGTCACTGGGAAGCACTGCATCACGCCCCAGACCCACTTCAAAGTGTTCCATTAACAAGCCTACAGATGCCTTATCCAATAATGCATTTCCTGTTCTTCTTACTGGGCTCCGACAGACTGTTTTGTTTTCATCCAAATTGAGATCTGAGGATCCTGACAAATCACTTGACAATCTTTTCCTCTTATGATGCTCCTGTGCTTTCCTCGGCGTCGGGATTGTAAGGAGTGTTGACGAGCCTCGCCGCTTCAACCTCGCCGACTCAGCCTCGCCGCCTCAGCCTCGCCGCTTCAGCCTCGCCCGCCTCAGCCCCGCCGCCTCAGCCTCGCCGACTCAGCCTGGCCGACTCAGCCTCGCCGCTTCAGCCACGCCGCTTCAGCCACGCCGCTTCAGCCACGCCGCTTCAGCCTCGCCGCCTCAGCCTCGCCGCCTCAGCCTCGCCTTTTGAAGTTCTCTTTTCTTTTCTCCAGCGTGAACCTGAACCCTCTCGAGGTGAACCCTTCTAGCCGCTCGTCTTTGAGAGAGAGCCACCCTCTTAGCTGCTTGTTTGCATGCGAGCGCTCCCCATCTTCCCCTCTCCTCATGAAGCACAACATCTCGGCCAGGCATTCTATGGATAAGTGGTTTAGTTTTTCTTAGCAAGTGATGCCGAGGGACTCATGTGAATGCATGTATCAACTTGATCCCCTGAACTCTTTGACACCAGGGCATGAGAGACTTTGACAAAGAGCTCCGCTGCGTGTCCAACAAAAAACGCTAAGCATACAAGCGGGGCTCAGAAGAGAGATGGGTGTGGAGCACTCGGGTGCATGTGACGAGAGGATGAAACAAGACTCCCCAATGTCACTCTCTTTCTCCTCTCCGCTTATTAGACTCACATGGACGGACAGTCAAGGACGGCGAGATGGAGAGACTGGGAGCGGGATATGTTTACACTGGCATAGTCAGTGGTGAGTGGACATGTGTATGAGAGAGAAGAAGAGACAGAAAGAGAGAATGAGAACGATTGAGAGTGAGTAAAAGACACAGATGGGCAGAGAAAGAGGAAATGAAATGGACAAAGATAAATCAAATGTATAGGCACCAAAAAGCTAAAGCGAACTGAAGATAATGCAGTAGTATTTTCATGTGCCATACAGGACTCCTTCACACAACATTGACCTAAGCCGTAATTCCTAGAGCTTGTCCTTCCCAGAATTACTTACCAAGGAACTAGAATCTTCCGTTGCCCCACTGTTAGCCATAATAATTTCTGGATATGATAATCTAACCAAATTATTATTGGTTGAAGGTAATCAACAAAGGAATAACCAAAAGTATTTACATCGTGAATGAAAGCAGGAGGGAGAAATGTTCAGCTCACTTAAGAAAACGTTGTTGTTGCGGTGCACCGATTCCAACTGCTGCTGAATTTTGTCCTCAGCATAAATGCTTAATAAGGCCTGAACTTCA
Organism: Hypomesus transpacificus; assembly: GCF_021917145.1. Taxonomy (NCBI): domain Eukaryota; kingdom Metazoa; phylum Chordata; class Actinopteri; order Osmeriformes; family Osmeridae; genus Hypomesus; species Hypomesus transpacificus. The sequence continues at coordinate 7,600,573 of NC_061074.1, read as the reverse complement.
TCGTCGGCCAATCTATTGGATGGGCTTCTCTTCTCCATGTTAATTTATGTTTGCAGCTGCAGAATATTTTGTTAGAATCTCGTCTCTCAAAGCGCCCGAGTTTAGCATATGTTCCAACCGGAGCCATTCCTCTACCTTCCTCTTGTTACATTTACACGTGTAGCACATTTAGCTCTTATCCATACAATAAGTACAGGGACATTCCCTCCGAGGCAAGTAGGCTGAAGTGCCTTGCCCAAAGATCCCAAGGCACCGTCATTTGGCACGGCCAGGGATCGAACCGGCAACCTTCTGATTACTAGTCCGATTCCCCAACCGCTCAGCCACCTGACCTGTTAGCAGTCCTCGCTCCCTAAAGCAGGACTTTTTGGAGGTTACACTTAGCCCCCATCCCCCTTGGGAACGGAGCTGGCAAACATGGTGGGTTTGCCAAAGGGATTGTTCATGATGAGGTCTCAGGCTCTTGGCTTAGTGTTGGAGGTGAACCAGACCCCCTCACAGGAGCGTCTGCGCTCTGTGGTAGGAGAAAGAGGGAGAGGAAGATAGAGAAAGGAGGCAGGGAGAGGTAGAGGGGTGGGGTGGGGGGGGGTGCACTGGAGCAGGGAGAAGCAATTTCGCATCTGGAGGGAGAGGGACAGAAAGAGAGAGAGAGAGAGCGAGCGAGAAGGCTGATGGATCTGTAATAAGAGATAGGAGAACGTTCACTCATTAAAACCTGAGTGTGTCACAAGCTGTTGTGTTTTGCCGTTATGTAACGCGTCTAGTCGACTCATTCCTCATTTGCAGTTTCATCACTCTAATAGAGCAGAGACAATAGAGTTCCCAGGGACCGCTCGCCTGCCATGGAGGAGTCGGTCTCTGCCCCCCTCCCTCTCTGGAGAGCCACACCTCTGATACATTACCATACAATAGGCCTGGGGGGGGGGGGAGGATGATGGGGTTAGGGGGTTTGTCTGCAGCACTGAGAGAGGATGGTGAATACATGTATGAGATTGTCTTAAGGCTGTGGAGAAAGAGAGAGAGGGGATTGTACATATATTACAGCTAATTAATGGAAGAACTATGTGAACATTTCAGGGTATGATAATCTAACCAAATTAGCACTAAATTCTCAATACAAACATGCTGGGTGGTTCCCTGCTTTCAAGAGAGAGAACGTTCCGGCGTGCTCGTCGAAGGCCAGTCGTTCCTGTCCGTGTTATTTATGACTGCTGTAGCTGGGTGCTAGTTCTGTTTGTTACTTAACTGCCTCCAGTACTTAGCATACACCTACGCTGCAGCACACACCGCCGACATTACAAATGTGAAATCCACATGAACAATCTCAAAATCCCATTTCGGAGTCGAACTTCGAATCAATGTTTTCAGCGGCTCATCGAGCAGGATAATGATTGTGGGGCTGTTTTTCTATGACCTGAAGTGGGTAGGTGTGTGGGCAAGAGAGGGAGTGAGTGTGGGGCTGAACGAGTGAGACTGTGAGTTTGTATGTGTCGTACGTACATTAGAGTTGTGCATTGTGTGTGTGGATGTGTGTGTGTGTGTGTTTGTGAGAGAGACAGCAGTCATGTTCAGCACTCAGGTGTGTTTAGCCTCAGGCTACAAGTGCTGCGGCTCTTCACCAGCGACTGCCTACATGTTTGAAGGTGCGAGTCGACGCTCAGCTAATGCTGCACATCCTATACTTATTGCAAAGGATAAAACAAATTCTTTTTTTCCTCCTTGCTGAGAGACTAATGACACCATGGAACGTAGAGAAATGGGGATGGTGCATAAAGTACAGCAAATGCTCTTGAGTTGAAGAATGAAGAATCTCCTGTTAAGGGCAGCAAATTTTTCCTCTCTTCTCTCTCTCCCCCTCTCTTTTTTGACACGTAATGGACTTTTCTTTCTGTGCGTACTCTGATGGGAATTCGCTGGGTGGATTGCTCCAGTTACAAATGACAAAACTGAAATTGGAAGCATATTTCTCTTACAGAAATAACTGTTGGGATGTGTGGGGGTGTGGGGGTTCAGAAAGAGGGGGTTTGAATGTTGAGGGATGCAGGAAGCGGGCAGAGTTTGTAGCTGTACACTTACAGGGCCAGAGAACATGCTCATGTTTAAGGTAGCCCAAACTCTCCTCTACAAGAACATTCCTCTGCATGTTCTGATATTTGTATTTAAAGTTAGGCAATCAGAGGCAGTTTCATTTGTGAAGGGAGTATCTGTCGAACTGATGCTGCAACGCTGAGAAACGGCTGTTCTGAACGATCCCTCCTCAACGCGACCTATTCACATAAATCTGCATGATTACTGCTTCCAAGGAGAAGAGGCTATAATTATATCTGGAGTCTGAACACTTATTCCCTTTTAGAGACCCTCTTTTTTAGAATCTTGGATGTTGACACAACACAAAAAAAGGCATTGTGATTTATGTTCGGTGTAACTCCACACAGCCACCCACAAAAACACTTAAATGACTGTGTCTGTGTAATGTGTTATTAAAGTAAAACCTTTGACACCCGGCGAGGATAAAAGTAGCTGTTGAATATTTTCAAAAGCCATCAGCACAATTAAAATCTTTATCTTATTATGGGATTAAAGACAAGGCATCAAACTACTGGACTACACTTTCAGTGTTTCTGTGACATGTTCCATGTCTTTTGCGATGCGAAAAGGAGTTAATCGCTCAAAGATACAATGCTGTTTCAAGTAGAACTGCCCTACTCTGTCTGTTGTTTCACCCCACTTTGAGGCAATATTACAGAAATTGCCAGGCGCCATGAACTCATCATATATTGCACATGGTGAACACAAGCACACACACACACACACAGTTTGTGGCTGCTGGCAAGGTGGCTGAAATGTTGTTGGCTATGAAAGTGTTCTGGAGCTGGCTGTTCTGTCAGTGGGGGGTCGTGTGGGTTCATATCTGCTTTAGCCACATCATGCTGCTGAGGTAACGCCAGTGGTAACGCCAGTGAATGCCAGGCAGGTCCATGCATGGGCAATTTTTGTTTGATCTGCAATTTTTTGAAAACATCTCCTCGGAAAGATCTGAGCACAAATCTCTAACTGCCCACAGTAACACTGAGCGCGTGTGACACGACATCAAGTCCGTTATCGCTCTACTTCTGAGAAAGTGATTACTAGGACGGCCTCGCGCTATGCCTTATCAGCCCTAAATGACGTTGAAAGCTTCAGAAGTTCGATGTTTTTTGTTGTTGTTGTCTGACGAGTCAAGTGTGCCAAGTGTTCCTGCGTACGTCCTTGGGCTACCTCAGAGACCGAGTGATTTTGCACTGATGTGAGCCGGGAAAAGGACATGTCGGACAGAGGCGCGGCCGGCATAATCACTAAACTACATGCAACTCTAATCCCAGATATTAGGATGGATTAGGGTCGTTTCGTGGTGGTTTGACATCATCTCATGGTGCTGAGAGTTTAGCAGTGTTTTGTTGAGTGAGGAAAAAGCACCCCCCAAAAAAACATAACTTTTTGGAAGCGCGTCTCCTTTCAAAGACAGATGTTCAGTCGTTCCCATGAATATGAAATAACGACCAGGGGAATTATAAATAAAAACTCGGTGGCACATTTCACGCACCCAAAACTGGCACGGCAGCTGCTGAATTTGTGAGAAATGTCATTTGGCCTTTAAGCTTCTGTGGCTTTGAGCTCCTTCTTTTCAGCACACACATTGATAAACCTAGGCCTATCCGCAGCAAAAATTCCGATCCTTAATTACTAGTAATTGCATGTTTCCCCCACTATACCTCTGTTTGCGTTTCTACTATTTAATTTTTGATTGCGTCGGTGGATGATTTCTCGCGCTTCCCCAACTATAACGCTCATCCGTGGCAACAGCAGCTGTAATTATGGTGATTTTGTCGTTGGAGTAAATGCAACGAGCGCAGAGAGGTTTTTAATACCGCATGTGGAATAAAGATCGAGGCTGCAATAGTCAAAATGGCTCTGACAGGAAATGGGTTCAAACTGATGAGGGAGATGGTTGAATGACATATTTAATGGTCGGGTTGGATGAAGCGTGAGTGGGAATGTAAAAAAGTGAAGATTGACAGTTTGCTTGGTGAATCTGTGTAGGCTAGCTTACTAAAAGGCCAAGCGGCAGGTGTCTTGCTCAGGACCCAAGGACGTGCAGTGCCGCGTGTGACTTGTTTGAGCTTTTCACCATAATGTTACTGAAGCTGAAAAGCCACGTGCATAAGGTAGTCAATCAGAATGTGGTTTAACAGTTTTATAGGCGACTAAGGAAAATGCACGTTAGGTTAAGCAGTTTTATAGGCACCAAGGAAAATGCACATTTCACTTCCATTAACAAATTCTGATTTATTATGTATTTTATTATTATTTACAGTTTATTTGAATATTAACATTTTACTTTGGTACTTAGGTAGATTTTAAATAGGATACTTTATACTTTTACTCAAGTGAACTTTTGAGTACTTTAACCACCCCTGGAAATATGTAAATGTATAAGAGAAAGCATTGTCTGTTCAACTTGAAAAACTTCAACCAGTCACAGTCTGAAATACATTCCACAGGCACTTCACGAGTATTATTAATGCCAGTGAGGTAGGGGTATCAGAATGCCTTTGCACCGATACTTACCATTTCACAACTGAATAGCCTGTTGATAAACTCGTCCTCACAATTAATGTTTTCTCAAGGTACAAGCAGAACTTAATGAAAGCAATATGACTCACTTGTAGCCATGGGCTCTAATATTAGAGAAATGCAGCTATATGTGTTCAATTTCCTCTTATCTATCTGTGTGTGTGTGTGTTTTTGGCCATGCCTGTGTGGGACTGCTTTCTGCTGATGGCTATGCAGTAACTGCTCTTCTGCTTTAGTGTACTCCTACACAGCAGGAATGTTTGGACCTGAGAATTGTTCCGCTCTCAAGGAACCCCTGTTTGGGAGGGTCTTCCTCTGACTAACAGGACGAGGACCTGGGCTGGGAGGCAAGGTGTGTGTGTTTGGGGGGGGGGGGGGGGTGCTCTGTTGAGAGCAGAGCAGTCGTCCCAAGCCTAGACACACACCTGTCTTTCCTCTCCCAGCCTGCAGACTTGTTGTTTTTAACAAACTCCAATTATTTTGCCTTAATGAGCTCCCGTTGTGCTGGATGTACCCCCCCCCCCCCCCCCCCCACCACCTCCTCCCCAGCCTCCCCATCATGATTACTGCGGGGAGAACTGCTGCAGAACTGGACCTAACTGGCAGACTCCACAGCCCAGTTCCTCCTCACTGACTTCAGGCTGTGCTCCCTGACAGCTGGCAACCTGGCTCCCAACACACACACACACACCCACACACTAGTGTACTGGTATACACACAAACACACATGAATGCACACACTCACTCACACATATACATGCAAGCACAAACGCACATATGAATACTCCCACCCCACAAACTCTCATGTGCATGCGAGTGCAAGCGCACACACACACACATACAAAGTGTTTTTACACACAGTCATATCACAGTCACCCATTCCACTCGATCATGCAGGCAGAGCATGGGATCGGAACACACTTTACAGAGAGCACCCGCATGACCAAGCTTTCCAACAAACCCCTCCGACTTACATGTAGGAACGCCATGAGGGCCACTTAAAGTATTGCTGACACAAAGTCAGACTGTTCTCCCTGAATATGTCCATTAAGAACAAAACAGACCACAGAGCACCGCCCAACACAGAACACAACACGTCACATTCCTGTAACATACTGCATGAAGAATATGGAACTGCATCTGCACCGTTCTTCCGCACACGACACAGGGACGAACACTGGAACTTTGCGAGAGACTCGAGCGGAAACTCCTCAAAGTGCTACTTTCCCCCAATGTTTTATTCTGATGATTAATGTGACTCGCATGACTTCACAATGACTTTCACATCACACTTCACAGTATTGACGCTGCCTCTGGCTACATCCAGCGCAAGTGGAGCCTGGGTGGAGAAAGAAACACAAACCACACGCCCCCAAAAAACGACAACAAACATCCATATATTACAGCGTACTGTGTTGTACGTCCACTTTCATTTGCGTAGGTGTGATACCCACGCAACCGATTTTCCCTTCACCTCATTCCTCTCTGTTGTCCTCTCTGTCATTATAATCTGGCAGAGTTGTTATTAGCCAACTGGGCCGTCACATATGTAAAGCATTTCCTTTCAGTCTGGGAGGCTGAATACAGTTACAACAAAATACATTTTTCCGTTTGCAAAGAGAAGAGAGGCAGGCGGCTGTTTCGGTCGGCTTTCGACTTTAAGACTGCACTCTGCCCACGATCACTCTCCTTGCATCCCCTCTCTCCAATCCCTTTCTCTGGTCATTTCCCTCGTTCTTCCACCTTTGGCCATCCCATCAGCATAGAACCATACTCCCCAGCCCAGAGAGCACATCGGCAGCTGGCCTGAGCCCGCAGCCTGGACCTGGGGGCCCAGAGCCTGGAGGAGCATGGAGGAAAGTAGGGGAGGGTTGAGGAGGTGTGTTGGTAAATTGAGCATATGTCTGCTGTAGAGGCAGCGAGGGGGGAAGAGGCGTTGGGACAAGCTAGCACTTGCTGCCGTAAACGCAACACTCAGCTGTGGTCAGCGCACCAGCCGCTGAGCTGTCTCTGTGGCTTGGTTTGTGTGTGATGTTGTGTATATGTGTGTGTGTGTGTGTGTGTGTCTGTGTGTGTGTGTGGGGAGTGCCTTCCTCTGACCCAGAAAACTGGAGTAGGAGTATCTGGAGTGTCTTTTTAAGGAAAATGTTGTGCTTCAAATGTTCCACTCAGCTCCAAACATACCCGTAACCTGACACGGCTGTGGGCTGATTATACTAACTAATAGAAAGAGACATGGGGTGGAACGAGATGATTTATGAATATATTTTGGTGCGTCACCATATTAAAACCCTTTTGGCAATTTAAAATGTACTTTATCTCAAACCTAAGAAGTCGTGCCTATTAGCATCTTATCATTATGCTATGCGTTATTCCTACTAATCCCCAAATTAATGAGGGTAGTAACTATAGTTCCTGTTTTTTTTCCTGCAAGCTTGGCATGACTTTCTGTCTGCACATGGTTATACTGTTGGCTACGAGAGGAAACATGTTAACCAGGGCTAACTGCTGGATGCACAGAGACTCACATAGGTTTCTATGGAGACTAAACAATAGGAGACAAACCTTGGATGTTCATTTCCTCTCCTCTCTCTTTCTAGCAGCTCATGCACACTCGCACTACCCATCTCCTCTGACTGACTCCCATACACCCAGATGGGACATGGCAATGGCAGGTGGAAGGATTTCAAAGAGATTAAGCACCTCATGGCCAAAACATGAACCAGTCATACAGCCACACCTCCTGATTTTACCAGAGAATCTCTGCCAGTTACAAATAAAGATATCTGTAAAATGACGGAGGTATTTTATATCCCTTGGCTGGCAATTTGTTTCAATTGAAAGCCAACAACCCCAGTGGCAAAGACAAAGTCAATCATCTGTAAAAATCTGCCTTGTGTTTGGGTAAAATATAGTGGGTTTAGTCAGGATACAGAAAATAGAAGGCTAGCATGGCTGGTCACGCCATTTTGTGAATGATGCAGGTGCAGTGCAACACTCATATTTGAGAGGCATTCAAATGGGTCGAAATGTGTTGCTCCGTCTTTTATGCAAGTGGACTGTTTTTGTCGGCTCTTCTAACACCAGCCTGTCATTTGCTTCCTGCCTATTTGTCTGTGGCCCACAACCCCACTCCATCAAGCTGGGGTTGTTTCTTGATAGCTTCGCTGCCACGTTCTCCCTCCCTCCCTCCCTCCTTCCCACACACACACACACACACACACCACCCATCTCCCTCTACCTCAATTCCATATCACAAACACTTGAAGAAGACAACGGAATGAAAACAGGAGAGAACAAAAGTGAGAGGGTGGTGGGGGGAGGAGGGAGGAGGGAGAGGCTAGGTGCTACGTTTTTATGGCGTTTAAGTTGGTGGCTTGCCTGAAAGGCTGTGGAGAGCAGAATGTGCCGTTTTTTTCTTTAAAGTTCTTAGCCACCCTCAGAACCTGGGTCTTCTCCACAGTAGCTAACAGCTTGAAATATTTATTTCAAACTCGGAGCATGGTTGAAAGCCAAGTGGAAGTCCACAGTATTACATATAGGAGATAGATCTATGGCTATTACAGACTCCATCCCTTGTGCTAATCTGTGACTGCACTCTACACTGTTCAATCCTTGGATTTCCCCAAGAGAACCCTTGATTTAATTCAAGTGCAAGATTTTCTCAAGTAAAAAAGCTACTAAAGAAAAAGCAAAATAAGAAAGGACAAACACCCCCTGAAATCTAAAGCATCTTCGAATAAATCTCTCTCAAGGATCAATCCTGCTGTATACAAGGCAATTCTTTCAAATGTTGATGAATTCAACCTTCAACAACAAAGGCAGGGTAACCTCTAAAAAAACAACTATTTTTTTGTATAAACTCAGAGTTTAGTACCCTGACGTTGTCATACTCATAATTCTAGTCAGAATATGAGTCTGAAAACTCTCCGTTGGGCTGTGACTATGGGGCGTGTTTCAACCGAACTCGTAAAACAAATGCCTCTTCGCTCAATTGGATAGACCTACAACCAATCAGAGCAACGTAATATGTTGTTAGTTGAAAACAAATTCAACCCAAGCGCTCTTTCGTGACGTTCTTATGTTACTGTTGATCATCTGTCCGTCATCGTATAAAGCCCGCCCTGGCAATTTCATTGGTCTGTCCCGATTCTGGTTTTATATAGTTGTCCCCAATACGAGCCCCTCCAGACCCAACTTCCCGACCAAATGTTTTTGTGGGCGGGGCTAAGTTGGGCTGGAAGCCAGGCTAAGAGTTTAGTACAGTCTTTACTGAATGGATTTATTGTAAGGAGGGAACCTGTTTCAAGACAGACAGCAGGGGGGGGGGGATAACTTCCAATGATGACATTAACCTACATACTGGCCTCACTCACAGAACACACAGACCACAGTCATACATCAGGTACTTCAATGAGAGACCCTATAGCCACTATATCCAGACTATGGAACTGCAGACCAATCTGAGAGTTCTTGAGGCTGCTATATGAGTTTATGGGTGATGTTTTTTGGTGTATCATTTGCAAAGTTAGCACTGCATAATAGCTAATGGTAACTAGATTGTGACTCACGGTAAAATGTTGTGTGTTTCATTAAAGTAGTGGGAGAGGTGGTACATATGACTAACCCACAACATATCATTTCAATATTTTTGAAGTTTTCTTGCACATCTTCCGCAAGTTTGCACACACAAAACGATGGTTCAAAATCTTCTCTGGCCCTGTACTTTGCTGGTCCAATAATGTGCTACTCTATATGTGACTGTTATAACAACTAGCCATCATCAGGGTTCATCACCAGGGTTCATCACCAGGGTCCATCACCAGAGTCCATCACCAGGATTCATCACCAGGGTTCATCACCAGGGTTCATCACCAGGGTCCATCACCAGGGTTCATCACCAGGGTCCATCACCAGGGTCCTCCAGCATTATGAGGTTCTGTCTCTTCTACCAGACTGCCTGGATAACTGACAGTGATGTGTTCTACATGTTCTTTTAGCGCTTCAGTTTGAGTCTGTTCACCGCCGCCCAGCCGTAAGATGTGGGAGTAGAGAGAGGGAGGCTGTTTCTGAGAAGGGCAGTGTAATTTGTTTGGAAAGAAACCGACTTGCCATGTTACTTGGAGGAGAGAAAAGAAAGCGTTTGGATGGGGAATAGACTGACATGCTGCGCCTAGGGCTGTAGACTTCTACTCTGTGTTTCTGGGAAAGCCAAATCTCTTCAGACGAGCTTGAAAAAATAAACACTGTCCATCCAGCACAACCAGACTTGCCCACCTAAAATGATGTGTTGCCCAATCCCACCCACCCCTCCTCAAGATCTCTCTCTCTCTCTCTCTCTCTCTCTCTCTCTCTCTCTCTCTCTCTCTCTCTCTCTCTCTCACTCACTCACCCATTTCTCTCTACCTAATGTCAGCTTGGCTTAGTCTGTGGTCATGGTATGTTGATATGTGTGTGGTCTGATGGACTATGCCAGTATTTTGTGTGTGTGTGTGGGAGTTTTACACACCCATCTAAAGTATCATCAGAACCCCCCCCCCCCCCCCCCCCCCCCCCAACCCCCACACACAACATACTGACACTGTGTTGAACTTGATCAGAGTGTATGCACAGTCCACAAGCAGTCACATTGCAGTCTCTTTCTAATTAGTCTCAGTGCTCTCCGGAGGAGCCTCCTAAGCATGCTAGGGCCGCCGTCCACTCAGCCTCTACGCACAGAGACACTAACTGGAGAGGAGTCAGGGGAGGCGGTCTAGCACACAGACCCTCCTCATCCCACGCTTAGTTATTCCATATGCATTTTGCATGAATGCTAATATTTTCTAAATGGAGTGCTAAAATGCAGAGCGGGTGTTTATGGGAAAGGCTCCCTGTTTGTGGATGCCAGGAGGGTGCTGCCCACAAGGTTGAGTGACTCTGGGAGTCCGTCGGGGAGGCTGGGAAGAGGCTGGTAAGTGCGTGCGTGTGTGTGTGTGGGGGAAGGGGGTAAAGGGGAGCGGAGATGCCAACTGAATGGACAGACCAAGCTGGACTAATTAATCTGGAGCCAAAGTCTATGGAGCCAAGGTCAGAGAGATGAAGGGAGAGAAAGAAAGAGAATGGAACAATAAAGGAAGGTGTAGAGAGCGTAACAGGAAAAAAGAAGCTAGCCTACAGGCAGTTCAGTTAGAGCCATGGAGCCCTTATCTTGTTCAGACAGAGGGGAGGGGCATACAGGTGTTCAGACAGAGGGGAGGGGCATACAGGTGTTCAGACAGAGGGGAGGGGCATACAGGTGTTCAGACAGAGGGGAGGGGCATACAGGTGTTCAGACAGAGGGGAGGGGCATACAGGTGTTCAGACAGAGGGGAGGGGCATACAGGTGTTCAGACAGAGGGGAGGGGCATACAGGTGTTCAGACAGAGGGGAGGGGATCTTCATCACCAGGTGTGGTGCCTCTCTGCCTCTCTACATCACCAGGTGTGGTGCCTCTCTGCCTCTCTACATCACCAGGTGTGGAGCCTCTCTGCCTCTCTGCCTCTCTACATCACCAGGTGTGGTGCCTCTCTACCTCTCTGCCTCTCTTCATCACCAGGTGTGGTGCCTATCTGCCTCTCTTCATCACCAGGCTTCAAACAGACATTTCACTGGGTCCAACGCTCTGCGCTGATGTACGAGTTTGGTGTCTGGCGAGCCCTCCGGAGTTCAGAGCCTTGCCGGGGGAAAACCGACTTAAAAGCCTCACGTCCTCTGTGGAACTAATATGCAGAATTGCCAAATTGATCATTCATTAAAATCATTAGTGGCTTGCTAGTCTGTAGGTTCCTTCACTCAAAGCAATTGCTTGTTTTGAAATGTCAGTTGGAACATGGCTTATGCTGTCAACTCTTCCCTGTCACCTCTATACTAGTATATTACCAACAGCATTCAACAGCCCAAGGAAATACACATTCTTAAACATGACTCAAAATCAACAAGCATGCTAACTGTGAAACACTGAAGCATACACACAAACACACATGTACACAAACACACATGTACACTCACATGCATTCATACATTTTCCAGCATGGGGTCCATAATAGCGTTCGTGCCGCGAATTATCGATGAAAATGTGCTCCTTTTGAAAAAAGCCTTTTATTTGTACAGCAACCTCCCTGACATGGTTGGACATAGCAATTTGTCCATCTTCTCATTTGGCTCAATAATTTGGAAAAATACTGCTTTCTGTACATCAACTGGTGTTTACCTTGGTGAGATACATGACAACCCAGTGAAGATCTGCTAGAGTGCTGGTTTGATTGAATGTCTCCAACCTGTTTATTTATAATAGTGGCAAGATCTTTCCGACGTTCTTTGTAAATGACTTGAAGGTAGAGCCACAAAACCATGTTAAACACTGTCCAAGTAAACCACCACCTATTAGATGTTTCCCACATTCCGCTCGCTGCGTCCTCAGGAACACAGCAGAGGCAGCAGGAAACAGCAGACGCACTGACTACATTACAGACTGCAGGGCCAATGAGTGCTCCTGAAAATAGACTAGAGGCTTGGGGGTCAGTTACACTTTTGTCATCCGAATCGATCGACGCAGCTCATTCTGGGGCTGTTCCATCTCGTCCTGCCTCGGGGGACGGTACCTAGCGTGATGGGCATGGGAGCTAAGGGCCTGTCACTGTGATTAATGGCACAATAACGTTTACAGCCAGAATCCGGTATATTCTCACTCTCTGAACTCTCGAAGTCAAACCGCTCCCCCCTCCCCCCTCCCCCCCCTCTCCTCCATCATCCCCTTTTTTCTTTCCCCCTTTCACAACCACTGTGGGTTCAGCACGCAGTGTGACAGATCCTGGGATTTCAACTGTGCAGTCTCCGCCTGCTAGTTCAGCTGGCTAAAGTGGAGGGGAGGGGGGGAGAGGGGGGGAGGAGGGGGGGGGGGGGGGTAGAGGGAGAGGGAGGACACCAGTCTTCAGCAGGGTTGTAATGGGGGGATCTATCCACCCCGGGAAGTCTGATTTGCACACGAGAGAGATCCCAGCCCCTCACAGGGAGCAGGCGGAGTCTCTCTGGGCAGATGGTGCAGCAGTGTGTGTCTCTCCTCCCGCAGTGCCAGGGCTGTGTCCTGGCTCTGTGTCTCAGCACCGCTCTGACAGACGGGGAGCAGGACAGCGACAGCGCCCTGACGCCGTGACTGACAGGTCCGCCGAGAGACAGGCCAGAGTCGGAGACGGCTCCTCTAATTGAACTGTGGAGAGCAACAAAGCTTTCAAAGAGGCGAGGCCCAGATGGGTTTTTCACTTCAGTGCGAGTGCGCGTTTGTGTGTTTACGGTGTGTGCGGATGTGCGTTTTAGTTTTGTGTGTGTGGCGTGTGAGTACCTTTCATGCACCCTTGAAACCGCAGGATAAACACGCAAAATTGTTTTGTTTTCTAAATTCAGGTTGACAGGGGAGCGCATGACCACCTTGACTCTCCATTGACCAGTGTAATGTTAGCGATCCATTTTGCTTTCATCTGAGGAACTAAATGCCCACTCTGTTTAATGAATGCTATGTTACCACGATCTCTTTGTTCCACGTAAAAACACCCGCCAAACCACTTGTAAGCTGTCATCTGTGATGTATTGATTCTTCTCTCATACAATATACATCCCCCCCTGGAAAAAGGCAGCACTTCCAAGCACTTCCATGCACACATATGCATATCTTCCCATACAGGAACACCCATTCACACCAACGCACACCCCTCGTACAGCACTCCACCACGAGGGGCTGCGCAAGCTGCTGAATCTTTTATATGTTTATCCTTTTTAACTGGCAGGCTGGTGTATTATTAAAGGCCTGGTGTGCGGCTCATATTAACCCTCTCAGACAGGACAGAGACAGGAAGGGACAGAAGCTCCACGCATCACTTCCTCTCCAATGCCCGCGCCCTGCTCCCCTCAATCATCATCTGTTCCTCTGCCAATGTCTGTTTACTAGCCGCGTCTCCCTCAATCTCCTCTCCGTGTCTCGCCCCCTCCCCCCCCCCCCCTCCCGGCTCAGCGACCTCCACCTTCCCAGCCTCCCTCCTTCCTCTGTGGGCGTGTCTCCACTGTCATCGCTCCCTCTGTTATCTGTCCGTCTCTCAGGCTCCCGCCTGTCAGTCCCCACCTCACATCTCTCCGTCCGCCTGCCTGTGTGTTTGCCTCCTGTGTCAGTTCCTCCATCCGCGGGGCGTCTTTGAGCCAAAAGCTTCCGCCACCACCCCCCGCAACCCTCTATGTCTCACTGTGCCCCATAGAGCTCTAAGGGAGACTTCAGAGTATTGGTTTGGGTATATGGAGGGGGTGGTGGTGGCGGTGGTGGGGGGGGGGGAATGTGAGGGGACTGAGTGTCCCAGGGAAGAGCCTGCTGCTGACTGATGCCTCATCCTCTTGGCTCCCTTTGAGAGGCTCCAGGATTGAGATGGATGGCTGAGCAGGGGCCCCAGCTGGAGAGGGGGAGCTGAGGGGACGGCCAGTGCCAGAGCCGTGCCAGCAGGGATCATAGTTGTACACCCTTCATGTCAGAGTGCTGGTGAGGGTGTGTGTGTGCGCGTGTGTGTTTGTGCCAACGTGCGCACGTCAAGCCAACACAAGAAGAGGGAGCCCACGTGTGCTAGGAGAGGACAGAGGGAGGAAGCACAACGAAATCTTGCGCTTTTCCTTGTCGGTGTCTTTGTGTCTCCCGCCCGCCTGCACGGTCTGGGCTCTTCCAGTAGAAGCTGTGAGTCACTGGTGCCTCGGCCCCTGCTCTGGTGTGCTCCAGGGCTACCGCGGAGCTCTCTGCCTGGCACAGAGCTCTTGTTACGGCCTCGCAGATCCTATCAGGGCCCCCTGGAGGAACACAATATTCCCTCCACAGACAGGCCCTATCGATTTGCTGTGTCAGGGGCCATATTATACCTTCCCCTCATTGAACTGGGGCTGGCAGCCTGTTTTAGTTCGTCTGGATATGGCTCTGCTTTAGCCGAGCAGACATGACATTTAAGCGATGGCTGGTGCAGGGCTGTTGGGCTGTTGCAGACAGACGTGCCAGTTTGCGAATGGCATTTACGTCTCTGGCTTATTAACACTCATGAAACACAGTTTATTCACAAAAGGCAGAGGGGAGCAATTGTGTTTTCGATCTTTTTTCTTTTGCCAGGACCTTTTTACCAGAGCCAAAGGATAACCAAAGAATGTCTCATTATAGGAAGCTATTAAAAGGATCAAATTAATAGCCAATCCATTCTCTTCGCTTACTACATTCACATTCCTTTCGAGCCAGTCCAATGTACAGGCGGGTGTTACGGAGCTGGAACGGTTTCTCTGGACACAGGGTCAAGTACATGGGAATAAAACGTCTTTGAGTCATATAACCGGAACTCTTTCGGAAGGACGTACAGGAAGACACAGGCTCTGGAGCCACTCCCGTGGTCAGTGGTGCGTGCTGGGTCTTTGACGGCTCAGGTCTCCAGCCCTCCCAGCGCCCTTTCCCCCGACTCACCCCCCCCCCCCCCCCCCCGCCCTCCTCCAGCACACCATCTCCATACCTATGGCAGTTGGCTTAATCTCCTCCCCCCCTCCTTCCCACCTCCTCCACAGCCAATAAGTGAAGCTCATTAAGGCTCATCTCAGTGAGGATCAGTCATTATTGTCATGGTGTTTACCATCTGGATGCACATGGCAGTTCTGAGACCTGTCGGAGTGGTGTCAACCCCCTTGGATTTCCCTCATAAGCACCAGGCCTATCGAAACCCTGTTCACGTCCACCACTGCTTCACACAGATCTGTGTTGGAAGAAAGGACCACGTTTGATGAAAGAGGAAAATGGCTGATTAAACAGAATGGAGGTGGGAACGCTTCTGGGGGACTGTTGGTGGCCACAGAAGAAGAAGAAAAAAAAAACAGGTTCAAATTTGTTTATGTTTCAACAAATCAAGGTAGCTTTAGAAACATTCCGTTTGAAAAGTTTCTTATTCTGACGAATCACAAGTGATTTCTCTGCAGTTAAGATTCCTCTGGGAAAACGGAAAAACTGAATACCCTCTCTTCCGCACGACTACATGCACTCTGGTGCAGGTACAAGTGTTACTGCACATCCGTGTGTAATCAAGTGTGGGCTGTTCTGGTTGGGCAACAAGGGAAATCATTTATTATCTATTTTATCATAAACATACTGTCAACAGCCATGAAGCTGACATGGTCCAGGCGCCAGCCTTATTTAGGGGCGTAGCGACTCCCGTGGGAGACACTGGTATTTTCAAGACACCTAATAACACCTCATAAACAACAACAGTCCAGCTTCTGACATTTTCGTTCACGTCATTAAGAGAATACTCTGGGATATGGCCATGAGATAAACAAATGCAGCTTAATGTCAGGCCTAACAAGGTGATGAATGGCCAGAAATCCGACTCCACTGTAGAGCTGGTATGAGCGCAGAGGGGGAGGAGGGGGGGAGGGGATGAAGAAGGGGAGGAGATCGAGGAGGTGGAGGAGAAGGAGGCCGGGGTGGGGGAGCTGGAAGTGGAGAAAGGGCAAGGAGGTGGAGGGAGAGAAGGGGGAGAAGGTGGAGGGGGAGGAGGGAGAGGAGGGAGAGGAGGGGGAGGGGGAGGAGGGAGAGGAGGGGGAGGAGGTGGAGGGGGAGGAGGGGAAGGGAGAGGAGGGGGAGGAGGTGGAGGGGGAGGAGGAGGAGGGGGAGGGAGAGGAGGTGGAGGGAGAGGAGGGGGAGGGAGAGGAGGTGGAGGGAGAGGAGGGGGAGGGAGAGGAGGGGGAGGAGGTGGAGGGAGAGGAGGGGGAGGGAGAGGAGGTGGAGGGAGAGGAGGGGGAGGAGGTGGAGGGAGAGGAGGGTGGAGGGGGGAGAAGGGAGAGGGAGAGGAGGGGGAGGGAGAGGAGGTGGAGGGAGAGGAGAGTGGAGAAGGACAGGGAGAATCAGGAGCAGGGATCAAACGGAGGAAGAGAGAAGTGGGTTAGCCATCATTCCCTCTGAGTGGACAGGTGTAGAACCTGATTAAGACTGAGTCTCTGAGGCAGCCATCTGGAAACACCTCTCACTATGACGCTCCCCAGGGACACACACACACAGACACACACACACAGACACACACACACACAGACGCAAACACACACGCACAGCATGTCACAGCCTTCTGATTAGTGGGATTTCATCAGTTTCTTTATGCAGGCGAGTTTCTGGAGCAGGAGGTGGAGAAGATGCTATGCAGTACTGCTGCGGCCGGAACTCCAGGAGAAGCAGGCTCAGAATGAGTAATGAGGAGAGGAATCGTTCCTCCATCCAGCAGCTCCTGGTTGAGACTCAAACGCAGGCTGAGGCCAGACCAGAGGTCCCAATCTGGCTGTCCTCTCTTCCTCGTTCCCCCGTGATCGTTTCC
The DNA here is from genome assembly GCF_021917145.1 of Hypomesus transpacificus. NCBI lineage: Eukaryota > Metazoa > Chordata > Actinopteri > Osmeriformes > Osmeridae > Hypomesus > Hypomesus transpacificus. The sequence continues at coordinate 7,583,585 of NC_061074.1, read as the reverse complement.
CTCTCTGCACAGGAGGGTAAAAAGGAACAGCAGGAGAGAGCTAGAGAAAAGGTAGTCTAAATGAGAAACTGCTGTCTGTTTAACTGCTCCTCTTTCCAGGTCACACCTCGGTGATATTGCATTTTTTTCAATCCAGCTTCCATTTTTATCCGAAATAATTTCCTTGTAACCTCCAGCTCGCACGTAATGTCAAACCTAATCGCTTCCAGGATCGAAATGCATCAGAATACAATCCGTTTTGTCCCTTCTGTTTTTAACCCTGGACAATCTGATGGATTTAAGCGCTAGTTAAGACCTCTCATGCAGAGTAAGTCCTCTGAGCTCTTCATCATTAGACTACGAAGCCCACAACCCTCGTAAACCCTGTGGAGACCCAATCCTGCTGTTTCCATACAGCACATTAATGCAGCCCTCATCCAACAGAGCCTTATCCTTAATCGGGTATGTGTGGTGGGGACTGTCAGACTCTGGGTCACCGTGAGGTTAGGAAGAAGAAACAAGGTCAGGAGGAGCACCTTTTGGTGTGAGACAGGCAGACTGGCAGGCAGGAAATCAGACAGACAAATAAGCAGGGCAGGAAGACAGGCAGTCAAGCAGTCAGACTTCTTGTCTATGTTGTGTGAATGAGTTCATAAGGACATGAGACCATGTCAAGATGATGCTTATGTTGAGTGCTTCCCCTGGCCCCTCCAGCCCCCTCCAGCCCCTCCGGCCCCTCCACCCCCTCCAGCCCCTCCAGCCCCTCCACCCCCTCCAGCCCCTCCACCCCCTCCATCCCCTCCACCCCCTCCACCCCCTCCGGCCCCTCCAGCCCCTCCACCCCCTCCACCCCCTCCACCCCCTCCACCCCCTCCAGCCCCTCCACCCCCTCCAGCCCCTCCACCCCCCACCTGCCAGCTAATGGAGGAGCAGCCATACACCACCAGCCTCCTGCCCTAATGATCCGAGGCCAAGCAGCAGCTTTATGGCTCTGAGAGCAATCCAGAGCCCCCTGTGAAATCTACCTCCGGTTCTCATTGACTCCTAGCTTCTTCAGGAACACGGCCTGTGGGCGGAAACAGACAACGAGTGGGAGCAAAGAGTTGCTAGCTGACATGCTCTCAGATCCAGGCCCAGGCCTGTCCTGCCTGACCCCTCACACAACCCACCAGTTGAACTCCATTAGCTGCACACGTACAGATGACCTTTCTCGTAGTGACGAGACTAATAGCGTCTGTTTACACTTTAGCTCCGATTAATTCAAGTCCTTTGATCTTGTGTAAATGAACTCCTCCACTGTGGCTGACTGCTGACAGACAGGAGAGAGAGGGGGAGAGAGACAGAGAGGGATGGAGAGAGAGAGGATGAGAGAGACAGAGAGGGATGGAGAGAGAGAGGGGGAGAGAGACAGAGAGGGATGGAGAGAGAGAGGGGGGAGAGCTCTCTGTCAGTACAGACAGTTCTAATCACACGCGGCCTGGTGTTGTTTCGCTGGGTTTGGCAGTCCTAGGACTGAGCTTCACAGGCAGCATGGCCAGGTGGACAGAGGCAGGGTGAGAGGCAGCCTGGATTAATGGGTAGGACAGAGGCAGTGTGGGTTAGTGGGTAGAACAGAGGCAGTGTGAGAGGCAGCCTGGGTTAGTGGGTAGGACAGAGGCAGGGTGGGAGGCAGTGTGGGTTAGTAGGTAGGACAGAGGCAGTGTGGGTTAGCGGGGTAGAACAGAGGCAGTGTGAGAGGCAGCCTGGGTTAGTGGGTAGGACAGAGGCAGGGTGGGAGGCAGTGTGGGTTAGTGGGGTAGGACAGAGGCAGTGTGGGTTATTGGGTAGGACAGAGGCAGTGTAAGAGGCAGTGTGGATTAGTGGGTAGGACAGAGGCAGTGTAGGAGGCAGTGTGGGTTATTGGGTAGGACAGAGGCAGTGGGAGAGAGAAGTAATCCTCGCTGAAGTCTGGTAGCCAGGAGTTGAGCTGTGACTGTTTCAGCTTAATGAAGAAAGATGAGATAAGTGTGACTGTAGCGAGGCCTGTCGTACAGACTGCCGTCATGTCGCACTCATAAATGAGGTGGCCCGGCGCGTCCACACAGTGCTCACTCCAACTCTCAGCAGGGATAAACATCATGGCTGCCCCCATTTCATGAAGCCTTTCTATGGCCTCAAATGCTTTAGCAGATAGAGAGAGGAACCAGACTTCACCCACACCTGGATAAAGGAAACATTTGAACATTATTATCACTTCTGGAATCACGGATGAGTGGAAAACGATCTGTGATAGATCCCGTGTTGACGGTGAGTCAGGAGCTAGCTTGCCTCACAAGCTCGAAGCTCTTATGTTGAATAAAGGTTTGTAGAAATGTGAGCGACAAGATGTCTGTGTGGGCGGCGTAACACAATACACCTGTTGTTGTTGAACATCCTGTGGCAGGACACAGTGTGTACTCGTATCACTTTGTGATGTCACCTGGTTCCGTATTTCACCGCGTGCTGCTGAGAGCTGCATGGACACCGTGTGTTCAGCCTCTGGTTGAGGTTGTGTGGTTCTTTTTGTTTTACCTCATGAGTGTCAGGACTTATAATCGAATCAATAAGTGGCCACTTCAAAAAGTTTATTATCTTTAAACTTGAATTATCTTTAAGTAAGAAAACAACTCCAGACCTTATGGCAAATACCCCCTTAAAAAGCCCACAAGCTAAGTAATAGGAGCTGTCATTTGTAACCTGTCTTTTTCCCTAGCCGGGTGGCTAATGGAAACGATGTTTGTGACCGTGTGCGGGAGAGAAATGGACGAGGACAGAGGGGTGGATGGAGAGAGCAAATCTAGGTGGGGGGGGGGGGGGGGGGGGGGGGGGGGGCTTGTGGTGAGTAGACAGTTTTTTGCATTGTAATTCAAAGGAGAGTAAGCCATCAATAACCCACTTTGGTCTGTTCCAAGGTTTTGAGATTAGTGATCACGTCGGCGCCTCAGACAGAGTCCTTACATAATAAAGGAGCATAACAGAAACAGAAAATGGCTTCATTTTCTTAGTCCACCGACTAATGAAGATTTATGGCCGGCAGTGTTGAATTATGGATGATTTACATATTTCAATGGGCAGACTGCCACTAACAGTGGGAGGGGAGGGAGGGATAGAGAGAGAGGAAGGTGGGAAGAGAGAGCTAACTGAGAGAGAAATAGAAAGGGAGATAAAAAATTTAGAGAGAGAGAGAAAGACAGGAAGTGAGATGGAGAGAGAGAGAGAGAAATAGAGAGAGAGAGAGAGAGAGAGAGAGAGAGAGAGAGCAAGAGAGAAAGAGAGCGAGAGCGAGAGAGAGAGGAAAGGTGGGTACTGAGCACACATACTGCGGGGTGGCTCTAGCTCTGCCAACCTGGAGGCACCCCAAAAGCCATGATGGTCCATTAGTATGCACACATATGTGCTTGTGTCATATCAGTTTGCACTGAAGATCCCATCTGTCAGGTTTATGGACCATGAAGTGCTGACACACACACGGCACATGCTACAGGCTAGACTGATTTCCTTACAGATGATCTGTCCTGTGTCCACGAGGCGCGACGGGGGTATGGGACCGCGCCTGGGAGGGTCTTCCTGTCGCCGGGTATCCCTACTGAAATGAGCCACTAGCTTCAGAGCCCAGTAGAAGGAACGAAGCTTGACAGGCTGTCGGTGAAAAGGGGGGCCAAACGTCCGAAAAGTGCTCAGACATGCCAGGGCTCCGAGCCAAAGAAATCAATCACAGGTGGACACTGGAGAGAGTGACAGCTCCGTCTTTTGCCGTCCGCACCGGCGTTCCGCCTCGTACCAGTGGGCTTTAAACACTGGCACGCCCTCGACCACGGCCCGCCGTCTGGGCGCCGCTGTTAAAGGGACGCCCCTTAAGGGCTTCAATGTGGAGAGAGGTCTGAAACTGGCTGTCATCACACTCTTCCCTTCTTACAATGTCCCCCCCCCCCCCCCCGCACACACTCATACCAACGTCTACCCTTCTTTCCCCCGCCCGTCAACCTCGCCCCGCCACCGCCATCACAGTAATTCAGTTTGCAGTCACCGGTTGGTGAATTGATTACTTTGCTTTGGCTCTGTAAATTGGTGCCTGGAGAGCAGGTCTCAGTCCTCCACAAAAAAAAGAAAAAAAGCTCCCATCAAATCAAATGGAAATCTAATAGAGCAAGGTAATGGGAACGGATGGCGGGTGACCTATAGTTCAGGCTGGCGCACGCGGGTGATGATGGCGTGTCTGTTGAGATGAGCCCCGGTGCTTCAACTGCCCCCCCTCCCTGCCTTGGGCTCTCCTCCCTGCCCTGGGCTCTCCTCCCTGCCTTGGGCTCTCCTCCCTGCCCTGGGCTCTCCTCCCTGCCTTGGGCTCTCCTCCCTGCCCTGGGCTCTCCTCCCTACCTTGGGCTCTCCTCCCTGCCCTGGGCTCTCCTCCCTGCCCTGGGCTCTCCTCCCTGCCCTGGGCTCTCCTCCCTGCCCTGGGCTCTCCTCCCTGCCTTGGGCTCTCCTCCCTGCCCTGGGCTCTCCTCCCTGCTGCCTGGGATGAGGTGGACACCCCTCCTCCGGTCCGGAGGTGGCGTGAATGGATACCATGAACTACGTGGCACTATGTCCACGGTCACCTTTACTGAGGTGAGGTAGCAGAACTGTGGCCATCGGAGAATCAATTACATTCAAGTCCCTTCTAAGTCTTCATCCAGTTAGAAATCAGCTCTGTTCTCCTTTCCTCTCCTCCCTTCTCCGCTCTTCTCCTCCTCTCTGCTCTCCAGTGAAGAGTGAGTGAAGAGACACCTCACCTGCAGGTGACTGTGAAGGGCTCTCCAGTACTATGCTGAGATTGCAAACTTCATGGCGTGCCAGCACTCAGGGTATGCCAATGCAGCAGGAGGTGGCGTGAGAAAGAAGGCTTCGCAGCGGGGTGCTGAGGAGCTGAGCAGACTAGGAATGTCTACTTAGGGGTGTGCCAGTCTGTCAGTCTGTCTGAGCATGAACCACTTACATTAGATTGAGCCGGCGTGAGCTACCGACCTGAATATTTTTTCTCTCTCTCTCTCTCTCTCTCTCTCTCTCTCTCTCTCTCTCTCTCTCTCTCTCTCTCTCTCTCTCTCTCTCTCTCTCTCTCTCTCTCTCTCTCTCTCTCTCTCTCTCTCTCTCCTCCATTTCAGACACCTCAATAGCTCTGCTTTTGCTCTTGTAAACCCCACGCCCTCTGTATCTCTGTGCAGACAGACAAACCCATGGGTCCAATCGATGTTTCACCCGAGGTGACAATGCCATTATTGTTGCACCTCATCTACTGCCTCACCTGCCTCTCTTCTCTACACCTTGTCATCTACTGCCTCACCTGCCTCTCTTCTCTACACCTTGTCATCTACTGTACATACACAGTGGCAGGCTGGATGAATGGCAGCCTGTAGAGAGCCACAGACCCAATAAACAAGGTCTGCCCACAGCGATCAATAAGCCACATAGGGGAATATTCCAGCCATAGTGTTCTTTGTGTATGGGAATGGTTGTGCAATGGAATTTCGAGGAAAAGGTTATTTGAAGAGCAATGTCGTCCCAGCAGACCAGGAGAAGCTATGAATTAGTCAGGGTGTTGTTCCAGCCAACAACGCTACACAACGCTCTCTGTGGTTAACCCTTTTGTCTCCTCCTGTCCTTGGTCAGCCTGGGATGCCCTGGCGGTGTTTGGCTCTCCCTAGACCACTTTCCACCCCAATTTGGCTCCTTGTGCCAGGTGTGTTGACATGCAATTAACTGGAGCGGAGATGTCGTTTAAATATTTCATCAGACGAGTCATGAAAAAATAACGTTTCAGAGAGGATGGTGTCAGTTTTTAGCAGGCTGCACTTTCAGAGAGCAGGTCTTTTTGTGTATATGTGTGTGTGTGTGACAGAGAAACGAAAGAGAGAAAGAGAGAAAATAAGTTGAGGGAATAGTCGTGCGTGGGAAAGGAAGACAGCAAAGAGAAAAAAGGTACAATGAACTGATCAATACGAGATTCTCTCTAAGACTAACATCCCCGGGGACATCCGTTTGTTGTAGCTCAACTACACCTCATGAAAATATCCTTATGGGGACAGGCAGGGATATTTAGATATTAATATATACTATGTATCCAGTTCATATTCTGCAGTTATAATAGTGTTGTCAATTGAAGCATGTACGATAGACGCAATGAAGCCTTCCTGCCCATGTGTGACTGCAGAAACACTGCTGTTTGAATGGAAAACATAACAAGGCTCAGAGACCAAGGACTGTACCAAGGTTACTACGCAGTAGGAACCGTTTCTCCAGTCTAAATTAGAATTCAGCATTGAGCCAAGGGCTTGAATTATGTTAGTAGTTATTGCACCGTTCACATCAAGAAGAACCGGACAACTTCTTTCAGGGGGACTGTTCTTTCTTTTATCAGAACCGATTTCTATACCAGAGACTGAAAATAAACTTCTTAAAAGACATGATACATCTTATTAACATTAGGGGCAGAGACACTGGTTTTCATTTTCTGAGGACAAAAAAGGAGTTCCAAGATGAATACTCCATATATGCCTTAGCTTTGAAGAGCCCTGGAGATGGACTGGACCCGGTGGAACCAAAGGCAGGCCGTACTTCAGTTCTCAGCCCAGATTTGCCTCTCCTGAGACTCTAGTCTCCCTGGTGTGACTGTCTGGTTCAATCCAGCCCAGTGCTGACAGCCTGTTAAATCCTTACTCCTTCAGTAGCTACCAACCCAGTCCCAGGCCCAACCCCAGCCCCAGCCCTAGCCCAGCCCCAGCCCCAACCCCAACCCCAACCCCAACCCCAACCCCAACCCCAGCCCTAGCCCAGCCCAGTCCCAGGCCCAACCCCAACCCCAACCCCAGCCCAGCCCCATTTCTACCCCTTTCTCCAGCTCTAGCTCTATCCTCAACCCCTGAACCCAGCACCCACCATCGCTGTCTCGGTTGTTTTATTAAGGTCTGTCCTGACCTCCCCAACCCAGCTCCAGACTCCCTGCTGGTGAGCAGCACAGTGGGGGACAGGTCCACGGGGGGTTTCAATCCCAGCTCACTAGCTGCTCTGCAGGCTGGTCTCTGCGCTAGGTGTCTGCCAACAGTTGCTTGGAGCAACTGTTGAAACTGCAGTGAAAGGCTATTTTTGCCATTTAGACAGAACCTTTCTAGCAGTTGCTAACCTCTGGCATGGAGAGTGATTACTCTCTCCACGGTTTTAATACAGGAACACCGTAGGATGTTCATTTAGGGAAACGTTTGCTAGTCGTCACCTACCTCTCTACCGTCCAGTGTTCTATTCTTTTACTGAAATGATTGTAACACAGCAGGATAAGGGTTTTTCCTGCGCGCGTGCTGTAATACATTTATCTGCGGCTGTTAGCATTTCAGTGGCTGAAGATGAGGGGATGACAGGTCATGTTCTGGCTTTAATTTACCAATGAGGCATAGCTGTGACAGTACCTTGTCACCAATTAAAACTTCCTGTCTCCTACAGTGCCATAAGTACACCTTGGTTACACCGCCGAACATTAGCCGCGGATTTCACAGAAGTGCCAGTGACGAATCCGCCTCTGTCTTGGCTGGGCTCTGTCACAGCCGCAGGGCTGTTTGCTACTCAACAAAGATCAATAAAGAACAAAAGATCCGTGTAGATACAAGCCATCAGTAGCAGTTAGTCACTGGGTCCGGACATTAGTATTTAAAACAGACAGGGCTATTAGCACACAACATAGGATCTCCTGCCTAAGGAGCTAGGGGACAATGTTCCCTCCGATTGATTTTTATGGAAACTAATGGTGTTCAAGCCTTCCTGTCTCTTCCTGTAGGGTGATACACTCAGCCTGAACTCCCTGCTGTCCTTTCCTGCCTCTCTCCAAGACTGTGGAGCTCAACGACGGATGCTTTCATTGATGGATAGAATAACCCCCATCTTCTCCCGTTCACCCTGGGCCTTTAAGCCCCTCCCCCCCCCATCCTATTCTTGCTCCTCTCCCCTCTTCTCGCCTCCCCCTACACCCAGAGCCTGGGAGAGTGAAGAGGAGGGCAGGCAGGAGCCAAAAAAAAGGGGAAAATGAAATTCTATTGAAGTTAAAATGAGAGGCGGCAGAATGAAAAGAAAGTTACCTGTGACTTTGATACCAAGACGGTACTTTAATAACTTTTTACTGTGAGCGAGTAAGAGAGCAGGACACAGACTGAGTGAAGCGGGCACTGTGAACTGACCTCCGCCCGCCTAACCTCCACACACTGCAGTCCAAACCAGAAATAGTAATCACCGGATGTTCTGCCGGGGAAATACAGGGTGCATGTCCTTCTGAGCTGGGCGACTGCATGGTGCCCTCTGTGGCTGCAGGATAGGTGGTTACTGACACTTGTCATCCGCTCAGCACCCTGTACTTCCCCATTCTTTTTCTCTTTCCCCCCCCAAAAAAAATCTTGATTACTTAAGTTAGTGTTCTGGTCTCCACATCCAGAAATGAGAACTGAAGCAACGTTAGGATTCTGTTAACGACAGGATTGGACTTCCTCTCCTGTGAGTGCACAGCAAGATAGGATTGTCACTGGCTACACACCCACATGACCTTGGAAATGACTTTCCGCTTCTCTGCTAGTGTGGAGGGTCCAAACAGACTCCCAGACCTTGAATGAGCCATTGTGCTCCACTGTTTGCGGTGCGGACAGAGTCAAGGCTGAGTCCCAAACACATGTATCGCCTTGCTGACATTGTCTATTGACACGCGCAAACTGTCCCACTTTATCACCCCGAGGGAACGTACAGCTAACACAATTAGTTTTGTTTTCGCCTCCTGTTTGCATTTTAAATCCTCCTTGCCGTCCTCTCCCGCTCTGTGTTCATTCCTCCCAGTGGATCGTCTTATCTAGCTTGACCTCTGCCTGACAACAGGACAGAAGGCTTCCTCCACGGCATCCGCGCCTGCCTTTATTCACATCTCTGAGCTCGACCAACAGAAGCTGCTTCCGCACACAAAGAGGAGCAGCACACACCGAAGCCAAGAGAGAGCTCTGCCGTTCACGCTGTACCACAACAACAATCAACCGCACACCAATGTCGGTCGGCACGACCGCCGTCTCCCGCGGCGACTGCATGGAAACCGCCCCTCTGCAGCGGTGTCGCACAGCGTGAACGAGCGGCGATGCTTCCTGTCAGCTGTGCCGGTGTGTTCCTCCTGTATGGTCTGGGTCTGTGTGACGGAGGATACTACAGAGTGTGTGAATGTGTGTGTGAGGTGTGTGTGGGATGTTAGAATCATAAACAAAGCTGATGACTGATCGCTCAGCCAGACGGGAGGAAACCTCCACCATGATGACAGGCCCACGGGAGCCGCTGCTAAAACACTGGAAAAGATAGCTTTACTGGAACATTCCAAACCTGTCTGTGTTTCAGTACATAGAGAAGGAGTCTAACCCTTTTGGGGGGTTTAATGACCACGCTGGTCATGTCCTGTGTGGTTAATCGGGGAGTTCATTAGAGCTGTTGGCAGTGTGAGATGGAAGTGAGAGTCCACCTTTGGTGTGTGTGAAGTGATAAAAGCCAATTAAGCTCTGAAGAAGGGATGCAAGCAAGACACACACACACACGCTCTCTGACACGCGCGTGCTCTCGCACACACAATGTCACACACACACACATTCAAACTGAGATGAAGCGTGAGAGGACTAACCATGGGCTCCGAATCAGTTACCGGTCACCTGCTGGGAACACTGACAAGATGGAATCATTAAAAAGTATCCCTCTTCTCGCTTCCCTGTTTGGCCCTTCTCCTGCTCCTCAGTGTCCTCTGGTGATGACAAGCTGTCACCCCCCTCAACCCCCTGTACCCGACTGCCCCCATACCGGCTCACAGGCACAGGGGATCAGGAAGGGGACTCGATACAAACAGGGTGTGTTTGACGCATGTGCATGACAACGTGAGAGTGCTTTCCTCCAGATCAAATGAGAGACACCGTGAGTAGGCTTCTGTGTGTGTCTGTGTGAAAACAAACTGCCTTTGCTAAAAGGGTCAGAAAGTCTAGGACTATTGATTAGTGAGTCCATACAGGCACAGAGTAGACACAGTCTCAGTGTGGTCTCACAGTGAGGGTTATCCGCCCAATCCATGCAACACACACACACACATGTACAACACACACACTCAAACGTGTAGTGTATCTCATGATCCTATTGGCTGAAGGCTGGAGTTCATCAAAGTTAGATCTTTAGCTGTGACACAGACAGAGCTCTGCATGTGGCGTCTGGGGCTCACATCCGTGACCAGGTTCCTTCTCCCTGCCTCCCTGTCTCCCTGCCTCCCTGTCTCCCTGCCTCCCTGTATCCCTGCCTCCCTGTCTCCCTGCCTCCCTGCCTCCCTGTCTCCCTGCCTCCCTGCCTCCCTGCCTCTCTGTCTCCCTGTCTCCCTGCATCCCTGCCTCCCTGTCTCCCTGTCTCCCTGCCTCCCTGCCTCCCTGCCTCCCTGTCTCCCTGCCTCCCTGTCTCTTTGTCTTCCTGTATCCCTGCCTCCCTGCCTCCCTGTCTCCCTGCCTCCCTGTCTTCCTGTCTCCCTGCCTCCCTGTCTCCTTGTCTTACTGTCTCCCTGCCTCTCTTTCTCCCTGCCTCCCAGTCTCCCTGTCTCCTTGTCTCCCTGTCTCCTTGTCTTACTGTCTCCCTGTCTTCCTGTCTCCCTGTCTCCCTGCCGCCCTGCCTCCCTGTCTCTCTGTCTCTCTGCCTCCCTGGAGCACATCCACACCCTTCCCTGTCCCTCCGTATGTGCATAATATTTTTTTCCATCATTTCCGATGATGCCTTTCAGGCAGCCTTCCCGAAATAGACCCTCACCTGTTAAGCCACCGCCGGCCATGAGAGAACAGACGGTACGACGGACAGGGCTAATGGAGGGAGAGAGAGAGGTAGAGGGGTAAATAGGTAGGAAAACAAGTGGTGGAAGGGGGGGGGGGGGGGAGGGGGGGATGTTGATCAACTGAGCCATTCCGGCGCACAGTTAATGATGAGCCTGGAGGAGGAGTCGTCACGGTCTCTCCAGATGTGAGCGGCCAGCGCTGTGCTGCAGCAGGGAGACGGAGGCAGCACACGCGTAACCGCGTTGGATAAATGTTGAAAGGAAGACAGAGCATGCCAAAGACGCTGTTTGGTTGGCGGAGACGGGTACGCATCTTTTAAAATGTTATTTCCTGGAGGAGAGACACTTCCAAGAGACTTGCCTGTCTGTTCCTCTTGCTGTCTGTTCTCGGGTCTCTTAAACCTGTCTCTCCTCAAAATGGCTGCCTGTGAAATCACTTTCTTTCTGTGGGCCCAATTATAGTGCGTTTACTGAACAAGCCATTGCTGATTGATGAGTGCTTACAGTGGGAGATCTATGATTCATGGCTGGGAATTCTCACTGGGAACATCATCATATGCAGAAAATACCGGAAACCCGCATTAACATGAGCCCTTGCCTTAAATAGGCCATTGAATTATGCGAAGCATTTTCAAGTTGAATACCTATTTTCAACAGTGCTCAAGTAACCCAGCGGTTGGACCCCCTCCATGCCCAGTGCTTCAATCTAGGCTTCCTTGTGATCAAGCCCCATGAATGGACTTGCAGACGACCGTCGAGCAGAGAGAGCATGGTACCGCACGACACTCCACATCGCCAATCCCAGGGGTCAGTCTCACAGTAACTCTGGAGCTGCTGTTCTAATTCCAGCACGTCTGGTCATCCAGCGCATCTCCAGGGCCCGGAGGCTGAGAGGCCTCCCCGACCGTTCCCCTCTCTGCACGAGGAGACCCCGCGGCTCCCTGGAGCGGCCCGTCCTGTCAACCAGCTACCCACTGCTACTGAGTTATTAGGACTCGATTCCACGATCATCTGCAGGGGATGTGATTCTACTGAATTGGCTGCGACGCCGTAGGTTTCGACACGGTACCCATTCCCCATGACACACGCTCCTTCATTCTCCCTAACACACACACACACACACACACACACACACACACACTGTCCCGGTCCTCAGAAGGAGATCGTCTCCTCAGCTTCTCTCTTCCAGACTGCCCTCTGCTCCTCTCATTTCCCAGCTCTCTGATCCTCTCTCTCTTTTATATTTCAATCCACCTCAGGTTCTTCCCACTGCTGGATGAGAAATAGAGGAGGGGGGGGGGGGGCGGTGGGGTGGGGTGGGGGGGGGGTGGGGGGGAGAGGAACAGAGCGGGAGGGAAAGAAAGAGAGAGGGGACTGAAAGTGAGAGGAGTTGTCCCCTTTGGGTAGGTAAGTGATTACCTTTTGAGGGATCCAATCCCTTGCATCATACCTCCATCAACCCTCCACACTTTCCCAGGCCTTGGTGCGAGAGCGTCTGTCTCCCCCCGCCTCTCCTCCCTTCGTCTGACGCCCCCTCCCCCTCCCCGCCTTCCTCCTAACTCTCCTCTCACAGTTAGCAGCGTTTTCTTCACAGGTCTTCGCTCGCTCCGCTCTTCCTCTATGCATGTGCTAGTTGCTCTAATTCTCACTTCTGATTTTGTGTTTGCTCGGCTTTGTCGAGCCGCATTGCAAAAGGAGCCCTGTTTCTCGGCTCTGCTATTTTCTATTCTCGTTGTGAGCGCAGTGAGCAAATGACAAGGTCCCTCACTGACACAATGTTCAAGTATTCAAAACGTCTTTCTCTTCCAGATGATAGAGAATGGCTTTACAGTCTCCTGTGAGAACGTATCACACAGAAAGAGAAACCGTCTCCCAGCAGGCTTTGGAGTTAACATGCGTGTGAGAGCATGTGGGGTAGTGTGTGTGTGTGTGTGTGAGAGTGTGTGAGTGTGTGTTGGTGGCGGAGCAGACTGTTCTAACATCCTCGCGATAGCATTTTAGTGTAACCCAACCGCACTGTGCTTGTGCAGCCTGTGTTAAACTATAGGGTTGTCTGAGACAGGGCCCACTGTCCACTGCTTACGTGGACTCCCCTCTGCAGCGGTCCCTCTTGTAACCTCCACACAGGAAGCCTGTATGGGATCTGCAGAGACACCCATGCAGGGCCGGCATGGGTAGGTCTCTCTGGTGCCGGGGTAGGTCTCTGGTGCCGGGGTAGGTCTCTCTGGTGCCTGGGTAGGTCTCTCTGGTGCCTGGCAACCATCACAGCTGGTGGCTGCTGGCTCTCTCTGACATACGGCTCAGGAAAGATGCTCTCTAATCAGAATAATCACCCAGCCGTTATTGCAGCGCAAAATCAAGGGAGACGGGTTTGACAGATCCCAGTGCTCAGCGCTTTTCATCCCCCTGCAACCCTCCCAGGCTGAGCAGGGCGTTCGTTCCACTGTGACCATCAGCGTTCACATCTGCCTCGCTCGCTTCCGCCCGTCTCGTGACAAAAGCGTGGCTTTAACATGCGGGAGACGTGAGGAGAGACCCTGTCGAGGCTGGGAGCTGTGCTACGGCAGGAACAGGAAGCTACACTGCCCACAGTAATGTCCTCTGAATGGGGTTTCATTTGGAAGTAGGGGGATTTAATTTCCCAGCTATTTCTTTTTTTTTTCTTTCTTTTCAACAATGAAAAAGATCCCCTCCTGGCGAGGCGTCTCCGGGCTGCGATTTATTCCTAATGGAAAAAGATTACATCTGGAATTAAAAAGCGCTCAGACTGCAGACAGGGCTCGCCTCCATCAGAAGATCCCCCCATCTTACGGTGGCTTCTAATAACTTACTCCCACTTAGCAGTTTGATTATGCATCGAACCTCACCACCCCCCCACCCCCCCTTCCCCAACACACCCTCACTCACCCCCCCATCCCCCCCACCCACACACACCCTAGCCTGGTTTCAGATGTAATCACTGTGGTTAACAGCTCACAGATAGGAGGGAGTGTCAACAGTGTGCGGCACCATTACCACTCGGGGAGTCGTCCATCTCCACGCTCTCCTTTCTCGTTTTCACTCGCCCCATTTGTTTATCCGCTTTGTTTTCACTTCCCGGCGCCGGGACTTAAGCAGGAGTCTGACGAAGTCAAAGAGTCTGGATGATTCCCCCCAGTAGAGCAGCTCAGCGCTCTTATCTGCTTATCCTACTGCTGTGAAACAAGGTGTTTAACGGGAGAAGGTCAGGTGTAAAATAGAGAACTGCCACGTGGCGTGACGATCCTCTGATGAGGAAATCCATCAAAACTACAAGTCGTGTCAGGCATCCTTTAGGCTTGGCTCCGTACAGTGCTTCAGACGCTTCCCATTCCTTTAAAGGGGAAGAGGGCATTGAAATTCATTATAGCGGGCATAGCATAAACACACGACGCACTGTTGCTGCATGGATGGTTGGCTTTCCACTCTATCTAGTCTGGCATCAATTGTTCTGCATCATCCATTTTCTCGACGTCAGGATCAATTTGTGGTCATGTCAGCGTTTCATTTTTTTGGGGTTCTTGTTTTCATGATCTGAAAATAAGTTTTTCTTCTCTGTTTCTCAGCTCTACAGATTCATCCATATCATCCCAATCAGATGAGGATGTGGTTGGGTTTGCGGAGAGCGATGCGTGTTGAATAGTTTGCGAGCAGCTCCACAGCCAGTCCCTCATGCAGGAAACAGGTGCTCAGTGTTAGACCCCGTGTCCCAGAATGCCCTCAGGTTTTAACCACCTGGTTCATGTCAGCTGAAGCGCCAAGCAACTAACCAGGGATTAGGGAGGGATATCAGTTTATCCCAATGAATATGAGTACTGTAAACAAACATGGAATGAATGAGAAAACATCTGGAATACAACAATCTACTTGGTGTCAGATAAGAAAAGATACGATCGGCTTTATTGTCCTGAAGGCAATGTATCTGGGACACATCCAGTGAAGGGGTGAAGAGTTTCATGCTCAAGTGCAAGTCTTCTCATTAGACCCACAGTCTTGGCCTCTTCAACCTCCATCTTCCCTTATTAACCCTAATCAATTTACTAAATATCAATGAGTGGTATATAGCCTTGCGTCAAGCTATGTGACCCCTCCAAATCCTTCACACTAGTCCATCTGAGCATTCTGAAATCAAAGCTTCAGTTGCTGAAGTCATGGAGAGGTTACTGGAAGACCAAACCCACTCCAGCCCCTAGATACAGCACAAAAAACCACCAAGGGCAGGGAAATGTTTAAAACATGCTGACCGAGGTAATGTTAGCAGGTTCCTGAATAGTCTGCATTGCAGATTATACAGCGCTGTACTGTTGCTAGGTCAAGCTAGGCAAACGTGACTAGGTGGAAACGGGACCGTTTTCTGGTGTACGGAAGAGAAGGACGTTGGTGAATGGAATG
Source organism: Hypomesus transpacificus (assembly GCF_021917145.1). Lineage (NCBI taxonomy): Eukaryota > Metazoa > Chordata > Actinopteri > Osmeriformes > Osmeridae > Hypomesus > Hypomesus transpacificus. The sequence goes on along the minus strand of NC_061074.1, from coordinate 7,568,350 downwards.
GCAGCAGAGAAGAGTCGGGTCGGGACCAATCAGGAGGGGGCTAGGAGAGATCCATTAGTGGCTCCCTGTTCCCAGAGAGCTGCTCTCTCGTCCTGCCCCCACATCAATATTTCAGGGCCGAGCGACTCCTACTGCTCTTGGCTCTGCCTCCCTCTCTCTCTCCACCTCTGTACTTTGCCTCCCCCTTTCCTTCCCTCACTTTATCTCTCACTTACCTTTTCCCTTACACACACACACACACACACACACACACACACACACACAGCACTACTCAGCAGAGTTCAGAATACAGTACAGACTGGTCCAGAACAGCACCTGGTCCAGAACGAAGCGGACGCTATTTCAGTCCTCACTGAAGCGCTGTGTGTGGGGCCTCTCAGCGTCCAACAGGGAATGTTGAGGTGAGAGGAATCAGAGAGCCCAAAGCATGCTGGGGCCCCCCAAAAAAATTCTCCCTGTCAGCCAATGAAACTACTCAGTACTTTGATCCTTTTTGCCACCTATACGTCCCAATATGTGTACTGACGCAATCTCCGTCTGTCTGTCAAGTGTCAGGGCTTACACTTCCTCACTGCTCTCTTCCTCCATTTCAACGTCCGTCACTGCACAAAGGTTAGGGTGGGCTTGCTCTTTGGTGTCAAGCTGACGTGTCAAGGTGTCATCTGTCGACGCTGTACGTCTTGTAGGTTGAAACTAATGAAACCAACCAAAGCTAAAAACGGATGTTACTTTTCACAGTTACACACGTCACCTTCACCCTCACACAACCAAGACGCAACTGCACACACCCTCACACACGCAAATGTTCACACATGAAACACGGAAACATATATGCAGGCACACCCAAGTATACACCTGTGTGAAACGATGTGCACATGTACCAGTTCTCCCAGCCGAGGACAGAGACTCCAGCGCACAGCGGCAGAGGACTCAATGTTCGGACTTGATTTCTGTTTGTTCTTCGTGTTTGATGGAGTTTTGAATCCCTGGAGGGATGCGACCAGGTGCCACAGTCTCACTCAATACCTGAGGCATGCTCTTCGGGTGGGGCTCTCCATCAAAGAGTCCTCACTTCCTCCCCAGTACACTGAACCAGCTCTCAGCCTTCTTTGTAGATTTTGGCTGTCAGGTGACGGGGATGTGCTCTATGCGGTCGCTGATCAATAGGGGGCGATGTTTTGAGGCCTCCTTTGCTTTTGCAATAAAGTCAGGGGGAGTCAGGTGGCTGAGTGGTTAGGGGAATCTGGCTAGTAATCAGAAGGTTGCCAGATCGATTCCCGTGTTTTTGAGCAAGGCACTTCACCCTATTTGCCTCGGGGGAATGTCCCTGTACTTACTGTAAGTCGCTTTGGATAAGAGCGTCTGCTAAATGACTAAATGTAACTGTAAAGTCCCTTCTCAACTTGCCCCCCGAAAAAGGATATGGACCTGGCAGCTGGAAAGCTGAAAGGCAATTTGCTTTTACAGTTTGTCTTCAATTAACCTTTATAGCGATTGCAGAGGGGGGACACATTGGATTCCGTCGTTAATCCAATAATTATTATCTGTCTGGAGTACTTGACTGGGCCCTCCAGTTAATTCCCTTCATGTGTTTGTTTACGGGGTTTAATGGTACTGTATTTAAAAAAACGGGTTTGTTATTTACAAGCACTCTGATTTGTTGTTGAAAGTATAGACTACTTTACAGCTTTCAAAGGAAATCCCCATGAAACATACGTAGCGGTGCGTTGGAGCACATTTACTATCCTACTGTGGGGATCCAAGAACCCAAGGTGGTTCTTGTTCTTAAAAAACATCAAGTGAGTTAAAACAATTCACAAAGTGCCAATATGTTTCCTTTGAGTGTGAAATCAAACAACAGATCTTCCCTATAATACTCCACAAACAACGATTCCTGTTCCAGACATGGTTCAGTCTGCTTGGAGAGTATTTCTGAAGTAGGCTCTTTGGAGGCAGCTGATGGACTTGCTCCTACGCTCCCTCTCCCACCCAGAGAACACTCATCCCCTGCGTCTCATTTCCTGTCCGCTGCTGTGTAGCCATGGAGAACAGAGCTTGAGCTAACTGGGAAGAGGACACACACCTCACTGATACCCTAAGTCTGCACACGGTGTTACCGCCAGTCCACCAGGCTCTTATCCTCCTGTGTGTCTCATCTTCAGAAAGCGGCTCGCTCTGGAAGCCCGAGGCCGAGAGCTCCCTCTCACACAGCTCCATGACAACAACCTTCTCTCTCCTCCCCGCCCAGCCTCCCGGAGACCCATCTGTCCTCACTCCTCAGAAACCTCTTTCCTAGGAGTGAGAAAAACCGGAAACCGTTTTGTCCCCAGTGTGCAGCTCTGAACCATCTCAACAACTTGAGTGGTCCATTGTGTTTTCCTTTCCATTTAGCTAACCAGGTAATAACAATTGCATGTTGCTCCGATAGTTATCTTGCTATGCAGGTACTTTGTAACAAACAACAGAGTAAGATGTGGATGGGGAGTATGTGTAAGTGCTGAGTCTCCAGGAGGACACTCTAACCGAGTACTGTTCATACAATGTAGTCACCCAGTAAATTGCCCTTCATCAAAAATTATACTTCATTATATTGTCTTTGTAACAAACAGATCAAGACACTTCTTATATGTATTTAATGGTTAGGTTGGCTTGTGTTGGTTTTTTTTGGATAGGGACATAGCTATTATGAAATGTTTCACAAAGATAATGTATTTCCAAAGTGCCTAGTCAAAACATAAGGGAAAACTAAAATGTGGTGTTCAGAACTAAATTGTGCGTTTTAGTGTCAATCTGACATCCTCAGACCACATGTTGTAAAAGCTGTTCATGTTTATGAATGCGACCCCGTCATATGAAAGGGGTTAGAACTGTAAAGAGCAATGTGGGGTTAAGTTGAAATGGAACCCTGAGATAAGTGGTTCCGTCCACACACAGTGAGTCAGCAGTTTGAAAAAGCCAACTGGGTTACGAGCAGGGAAAGGTTAAAGCCAGACCCACGGTCCTAGAGGAGGAGGAAATGTGGATCATGAGCTGGAATCCAAATGGGTTTTTTTCTGGGTGACAGTAAAGGTTGAAATTAACAACGATGAAATATGCTGAGAAAATGAGTTTGAAATTCTCCACCAGCGCAAAACATCTCTAATGAAGTGAGACAACATCAATTAATGAGCGAGAGGGGGGGAGGGGTGGAGAGACGCTACAGGGGAGGACGGGTGGGTGGGGGGAGTTGGGGTGGATTTGAGGAGGGGGGGGTAAGGGTGGGGGGGATTTGAGGAGGGGGGAAGGGGTGGGGGGGATTGGAGGAGGGGGGGTAGGGGTGGGGGGGGGGTGGGAGGAAGAGATGTTAGCCCAGTTAGCCCACGAGACTGACGTGAATCAGAATATGTGAGAAGGGGATCATAAAAATGGGACTGTTTACACTCCCGTTCATGGGAGGTCATTCTGATATGGCAACAACCTATTCCGTTTATCGGGAGACTGATTTACCTACATGATAAGGCACACAACACTAAAGCAGAGTCTTTCACCAAACAAGGCACGTGAAAGGAACTTGTGAATCCTTGTGCCCTGTGCATAAGGCTCCCATCTGTACTGTTGGAAGTGACGCAACGTTTGATAGCCCTGAACAGCGTCCACTCCACTCCACGGTCGCGTACGATGCACATGTCTTTCATTTCATGTTGTTATACCATCGCTGCAAGGTTGCTCGTCGCCCTCTTCTCCTGTGCAGCACTGTGCTCTCTGTGTGGTTCTGCCACCACTCCCAGACAGGGGAAGCTGGCTCAGGCTAAGCCTTGTGTGACGGGCCGCTGATTGAATTTCTCATATTAGCCGTGACTGATCAGAGCGGGTGTGTGGCAGCAAGCAGAAAGGAGGGAGGGGGGGGGGGACTGGAGAGGGGGGGGGGGTGGGGGGTTGAATGGAGAGGGGGGGGACTGGGGAGGGGGGACTGGGGAGGGGGGGGGGGCTGGAGAGGGGGAGGGCTGTGGAGGAAGGACGGGAGGAAGGAGTGGAGGAGTGGAGGAGTGGAGGAGTGGAGGAATGGAGGAGTGGAGGAGTGGAGGAGTGGAGGAGTGGAGGAGTGGAGGAGTGGAGGAGTGGAGGACTAGACCCAGCTGAGGCCCCTGCCGGGGTGTAGTCAGCTTGCACACACCAGACACACGTGCAGGAAAACCAGCCCAGTGAGTGATGCAGGCTGGTCACGCTCTCTGGCTTGTGCTGCACTTGCACTTGTGTGTGCTGTGGTCCATATCTGTGTGTGTGTGTGTCTGTGGACCGTACAGTATGAACGCTGGGGGCTGTTACGTGGGGCTATGTTATAAATGAGGCCGGCTTGCTGGGGCAGCTGGACCCAGAGCGGGGCAGCTGGACCCAGTGCGGGGCAGCTGGGTAATTTGGAGAGTGTGGGGTGCAGTTAGTCAAGCCAGCTGTGGGAGCTGAGGTGGCAAATGGAAAACAGTCACTTGGAACAGAGCATGAGGGAGTGTGTGTGTGTGCGCTGTGTGTGCGTGTGTCTACCCTGTACAGGTACATATCTGCTGGGTAAACAGAGGCCTAAGCCATTCAGATTGTGAGATCTCAGCTCAGGTCTTATAGTCATGCAGAAGGGAAATAAACAGGCCTGGAAGAGAGATGACATGTTGCTCTATTATTGATCAGTCTCCAGAGAAGCACAAAGCAGACAGTGCTGGCATGCAAGCACACACACACACACACGCACACACACACACACGCTCAGAATGGAGATGGTAAACAAGGCCTATTAGAGAGGGGAGACAATTGTGTTTGCAACGGGTTCCGCAAGCCCTTTTGAAGACACACAATAGCACTCAAAAGATAGTTTTCTTTGAAAATGAAAGTGTCCATCCCTGACTAGACATGTGCTGAGGAGCTGAGGACAGCCTGCTATTAGTTCTCATTGTTGACTGTCGAAATGAGATGGGACCAGCCGAGATGTTAGGGTGAATTTCCGGATCTGCTCTGTATATGAATGAGCGATTTATCTGTCTAACTATGTATCTGTCTGTCCGTCTGTCTGTCCGTCTGTCTGTCTGTCTGTCTGTACGTGTTGGAATGTCAGAAGGCATTATGAGGCTCTTCCAGTAATAAATCAATTACTAATATCTTCCTGTGATCAGGCTGATGGCAGAGACAGAGTGTGGGAGGGAGGGAGAGCGGGAAAGGGAGGAGGGAAGGAGGAGAGGACACGAGGAGGGGGAGTGATAACAGAGGGCTCTTTCTTGTCCTTTTTCTCTGCTTCAGTCTAATTAGACAGACGGGTGTGAGAGGAATCCCAATAGCAGGATACAGGGAGACAGACACCGAGAGGAGGGCATATATTAGCCAACAGAGGAGGAGGACCGAAGATGAGACATGAGGAGAGGAGACCGGGCGAGGGAGGATATATTAGAGAGGAGAGAGAGGAGAGAGAGGAGCGCAGGAGATGAGACATGAGGAGAGGAGGACGGGCGAGGGAGGATATATTAGAGAGGAGAGAGAGGTGCGCAGGAGATGAGACATGAGGAGAGGAGGACGGGCGAGGGAGGATATATTAGAGAGGAGAGAGAGGTGCGCAGGAGATAAGACATGAGGAGAGGAGGACGGGCGAGGGAGGATATATTAGAGAGGAGAGAGAGGAGCGCAGGAGATGAGACATGAGGAGAGGAGGACGGGCGAGGGAGGATATATTAGAGAGGAGAGAGAGGTGCGAAGGAGATGAGACATGAGGAGAGGAGCGGAGAACAGAGGGGGAGAGCAGGATATAATAGCAAGGGAAGAGGAGAGGCGAAGAGGACAGGAGAGGATATAGGAGCGGATATACCCAAACTGCATTAGCTGTGGATTCACACAGAGAGGGAGGTGAGGGGGAGGGGGAGGATTGGACAAGCAGGGGCGATGAAAAAGGCATGTGAGAAGAGAGGATAGGAAAGAACAAAGGCTTGTAGGTAAACAGGGTTACGGTTTTGCAGACGCCCGCCCGGGCTAAGCTAACACGCTAGGTGTTGTTGCAGACAAACCCATCATCAAGCAGACGTGCCGTGCTGTGTGGCAGGCGGGAGACTTCCACCCGGCAGGATTTTCAAAAGACACACATTTCTCCCCGCCATGTGTTGCTTTCTTTAAATGAGAAACTGGCTGAAAGCAGAGCGAGCAAAAGAGACACGCTCGGGGACACGCGCGCAGGCGTGCACGCACGCTCAAACACGCACACACACACGTGCACATACACACACACGTGCACCCATACACACACACACACACTACTGTCAAGATCACAAGGGACAGACTCAAAGAGAGACAACCAATATATTTCCCTCTAATATCAAAGCAGCCCTGTGGTCCTGTGCTCCACAGGAACCGGAGGGTATCAAGACGGGCAGAGGCGAGATGCTACTAGTAATTAAATAACCCTCTGACCGCTGAATAAGATAGAGTCAGTATCATGCCACACCTCTCTCATGATGCCGTGTGACAAATGGTAGGAGGAAATAAACACGTTTCATGTAAGATAAACAGGATTTTTTCAAAATTGCAGTTTAAGACAAATCTGGCTGATATCAAATAGCCAAACCCTAGCTAACGCTAACCCACATGTATCATGCATACACCAGATAAAGTACCACAGGATAGATCATCTCCTCTGACTTCTGCGAGTTGTAGAATAAATCATCTCCACTGTAGCTGTATTTTGGGAATAAATGGATTATGCACCATCAACTAGGCCTCCTCATCACTGCCAGATTTGTCATTCTGCAGGATTTCAAATGTCTTCCTTCAGGCTTTCTAACCCTTCCACAGTTGGTCCCGCTATGTGGAAACCAGCACGCCAGTGGCTTCACAGAAGGCCTTGTTTACACAAGCCCAGAACAGGGTCGGAGACACAAGCATTTTCAGAGGGTCCAAATATGACTTAGCATCACACGTCATCTTTCTATTGAATTTCCAACAACGCGTGGATTACATTCTTTCCATCAGTCATCAACATCAGTACCATGATAGGATTTCATGTTCCCAGTATTTCGGTGGAAGTGACAAGATTTAAAAGAGTGATCTAAATGATCTAAGGCAAAAAAACAACACTTCCAAGGTGGCACTCATAAATAATAAAAAGTGCATGTGAGGGGAGCTGTCAGGGAGTGATTGAGACTAGCACACTTGAAAGAGACATCATCCACCCACTTGTTTGAACTCTCAAACATCGACGACCCCATTCCCATTCCAACACCTGTTTCAACACCCTCTGTGCAAAAGCTGCTAAATAAATCACGGAGCAAAAAAGTTTTTACTTAACTGTCACAAACTTCACGGGTTAGCCGTAACCACCACAGTTATCGTCTGTGTAAGTGGGTTTCTGTTGAGAGACCTTTATATTGGTGCCTGGCAGATGTCAACCTGTCTCACTGCCAAGTAGCTCTTACAGGCGAGCACTGTGTGAGTCCAACTGAAGCCAATATGTCTGCCCTTTATTACAATCTTTACAGGGTGGGCTGGGTTGTGTCAATACGCCCCTAGCTCAGCCCCATTCAGCTGTACAATCAACAGGGTGGAACAGGGTGAAAAGCTTCCAACTTTATTTGACTGTAAAGTAGTGCGACAATGTGTGGAGTATTTCCCGTTTCCCATTACAACCACACTTTCACAAATGGATTGGTTAATGACGGTTCGACACAGGAAATGGCGGAGATCGGACGCGTCACGCTGCTTCGCTTATTTCCTGGGAGCCCCCTGCTGCGAAACCAAACGCCACCTCCGCCCTGCGCGGATAATCCATCCAATTCAACTTCTCTCAGAGCCGTAATTAAATTTCCCTGACAATCAGGGGGGCTACAAGCGCGTGGAGGATCAGAGCACTGAGGCCCACACGACTGAACAAGTCCATTTACGCCCCGGCTCTGAGAACATGTCACGTCAGCTGTCACACACAGACGATGACTGACCAGACAGAGGGAGGAGGGTCCACTGCGACGCGTCAGCCCGTCTCGCGCCATCTGAGAACCTCGTCCCGATCACAGAGACCAGACACATGTTTTATAATGAGCGAGGCAATTAGGCTTTGATGCAGAGGGGTCCGCGCGCGCGCGTGTGAGAGATTGTTCATTTCAATTACAGGGCACATCGGTTTCTCCTTCGCCTCTGTGGGGAAATCTAGCCCGCCTCTCTCCTGTGTGAGGAAGCATAACAGTGGAGAGGTAGATTTAGGCAGGCTTATGTCCAAGCCCAACACGTTTTGATAAGACACACCTTCATGAACGCCCACAGTAGGGCGAGGAGGGGGAGAGACGCAGGGACAGACAGCTCTTGAAACCGTCTGTGGAGACGAGGCCCAGATCATAATGGTTTGACTCAGTAGGCCTGTGTAATGCCAGTGTTATTGTCATTGGAAACAAGGTCTCGGACGCAGTCATTCGGAGCAACACACTGTCATTCTGTGTTCATCTTTCACAATTGGACAGACAGAGAGAGTGAAGCGCTCCAGTGTCGAGGGGGGGGGAGGATAAAACAAAATTAATCTAACAAGCTTTTTGCTTGTTAAGTGCGCACTCCGTCTCCAGCTGAATGACAATGATGAGGCTTCAGCTTACCAGCATCCACACGCCGTTGCGAGGAGAATAAATGAATACGTGATCACGCCGCGCGCACAAAAAAAAACAAAAGCAAATAGAGGAATTAATTCTGGGGAAATGAATCCCCTGCATGGTCAGATGAGGCAGGAGCTGTGGAGCGGTGCGGCGTGGACGAGGGAGGGAGGGTCTGGGTCCAGCGGCCTGGTCTGTGTGTGACCGTCTGTCTGTTCACTGAGCTGAGGAGCTCCACAGTCTGGCCACGGCTCCTAGCAGCATCCATTCTGCCTCTCCCTGGTGTTATGTTTTGGCTGCGCTGTGCACCGGCTAAACACTCGCCAGGATAGACAGAAGTGACAGAAAGAGAGAGAGAGACAGATACACACGCACAGAGAGAGAGAGAGAGAGAGAAAGACAGAGGAAGAGAGACAGAGGAAGAGAGACAGAGAGAGAGAGAGGAAGAGAGGGAGACAGAGGAAGAGAGAGAGAGAGTACTCAGATGTAACTTTTTCCCTGTGATTTGCCTCTGGCCCCTGATTCCTGAGAGCAGGTGTTACATCATAGCTTGGTTTCAGGATGTCGAAGCTATGGGAGGGGGTCAGGTAGCTAGCCAGAGTTTAGGAAGTCTAGCATGGGACTTGAGCTGCTTTTGGGAAAGTTTACTGCAGTCAGAGTTCTTAAGAATAAATACATGTTTATGCCTCCTTCCCAACTGTGCAGGGGAGATCAAAGAAGGCAGCCAGACCCAGATCAGCCTTTTACGCGGACCCTGAGCAGAGCATCTGAACCCTTGTCTACCCAGGGGGCGCTTGCTGCTCTCGCCCCGCCCGCCCTGCCCTGGCCGTCCGTCAGTGGTGCTAAAACGGGCGCGGCGCCTGCCTGGCACGGGGCTACAAAGAGACGAGGCCTCCTGGTGTGGGCTTCTTTGATGGGGAGGTGATAAAGACACACGCTCCTCCTGCCAACTGCCTATGAGTCACAGGGGGGGGGGGGGAGCGAGGGGAGAGGGGAGAGGGGAAGAAAAAGAGCGGCAGGGAGAAAATGGCAGAGCAGGAGAGGGCAGTGCTGTCTGGCTGGAAGCGGAGTGGCTTTGAATGTTGATGATTACAAGCCGCAGTGACGAGGATTTGTGGCGTCAGCTCGCTGTTAACTCTGGCGTGCCCTTCTGCAACATTTCTGGTTTGGGACCCCAGAGGGCTCTCTCAGGGCCATCTTGAGACACCCCACCCCCTCTCGCCAAACCCCTTTTAACCTAACTCTATCTGTCTGTCCCTGCCTCTCTCAGTATGGTAAACACCCAGGACTGACTGGAGCCGGCTTAGGAAAGCAATTGCTCTGAAGCAATTGTGTTAAAGACGTCAAGGCTATGTTCATAGCAACGGGGAGGGGGGGGGGGGGTTGTTGAGAAGCGTCCACAAGTGAGAGTGTGAAGTAGCGGAACAGAACAGAGAGTGAGGCAGCTCTGACTCACCCTCACAGGGAGAGCTGCAGCCTCCTCAGACCTGACACGGCCGTCTCACCTGAGCGGTACCGTCAACCTATTCAGCTAGAAAAATGGCCGCCGACCTCCCTCAACAGCGGTGCCTTGATTTCTAACATGCGCTCATCGAACACACAACTACCAGTGACCTTGGGGCCTGGGCAATGACCTTGACAGAGGACACGAATGTCAAGGTGGACCCGGGGGTTCTGTTGGACTGCGTTAAGTGAACGGTGGTATTGGTTAGAGTGAGGGGCTAATGCCATCTGCGTGTGATGTTTCAAACCCAACAGGGCAGAAGGGGAACGCCTGCAAGCGCAGTCATACTGAGCTGGAAAGGACGTGTACTCAGTCGTGTTCAAGCCGTCAGTGCAGCGATATCTTACAAATGATCTGCATTTCTGTATTATTGACTATTTCTCCATGCATTGTTGATGACTTGCGCATAATAGTGATGAGCCTTGTTGTAAATGGAGTTTGGAATAGCGATAGAATAGCAGAATGAAATAGGAAAGCGTTGCAATGTGTGAACAAGCGAGAGGCAAGATTGGAACATTAAAATGCACCTCGGAGCAAAATACTCATTATTTTTTGCACTTGTACACTCTGAGAGGGAATGGTAAAAAAAAATCCCAGCATTATATGAGGCGAACACTTGAGATTAGCTGGTTGAAATATGCAAATGGTTTTAAATGTACGGAATTCTTTCAGAAGGCGTCTTGTTCTCTTTTCTGAAGTGTTTCATGAATAAGGAGAACATAAATGGGGAAGGTATTTAAGCATGACAGTGGTCCGGGAATTACCTAAAGCTACAAAATAGTGCTGTCAGAAGTCTTTTTGCTCAGTCACAGAGCTCAGGCTAGACACTGACCTGGAGTACATGCATAAATGTATGAAAGTATGTATAAGATATAGACATATTTACATATAGACACAGTGTTGGTGTAGCACAGCTTATCCATTCCCTCTCACGCCACAACTCTCATCTGAACCTGTCAGAGCCACAATGTTGTCATCTCCTTTGGAAACGTAATGGTGCAGAGACAGGACGTGCAGAGGAACGTTTCCGTGGTGTAACTTGGCAGTTGTAGAAATCAGGATTGGATCCATAACCAAACATTCATTAAACATTTGTCAACAGGGCAGCACTGAGTTTCAGACCCATTACTAAGCCCTCCCTCCCTCCTTCTACCCTCTCTCCCACCATAATTCCATTTCTCTCTGAAAGTGTGGTCGGTGGAATGGAATTTCAAGTGGCCGGTCCTCACCTGGCCCCAGTGTGATTGCTTGGTTGATAACCCTCTTTTTATTTCTCCTTCACTCTACCTGTCCCTCAATCCCCCTCTGCTCTGCTCCCCTATCCGCCCCCTGCCTACTCCAGGGGTCATCCCGTGTGCTCCTCTCCAAGCCTGGCCCGCCCTAGCCTGTCCTACTAGTGTCCTTACTGTCACTGCTGTCTTTTTTCTGTCTTAGCCATTCCCCATTGTCCTAGTCTGGCTTTTCAGCCTAGCCTATCCTTTTCCAGCCTAGTCTTAGTGTTTCTCTGCTATACTGTTCTACCGTAGTCCGTTCTAGCGTGTCCTAGTCTGTTCTACTCTGCCCTGTGTCTGTCACGTCTCGTTCAAGCCTGTACTAGCTTGTCCTTGCCTGGAAACAGATCATCATTAGTGCTCACCCTGTCCCTGCAATGCCAGCCAACAAAGGCAAGCATAACTAATGACTACAGATGTGACCTTTCTCTTTCTTTTCTCGGATCTTTCTATCACCGTGTGTCCTGTCTTATATATTCAATCACCACTTCTCTTCTTTTCCCTCCTCCTCCTCTTCATCATTGTTCTCACCCTTCATCCTTCTCCACCTCTTTTCGTCCTCCCCCATCCTGCCCAGAGTTGAGGATTATTAACCTTTTCCCTCTGCCCAGGTTCAAAATCCACCTTAGAATCAGAGAGAGGCCTAGACTGGTGAGAGACCTTTTAGTGCCCTTCGAAGAACCTTTTAAACACAGCCTTAGACAGAGAGAGAGAGGGAGAGGGAAAGGGAGAGGGAGAGGGAGAGGGAGAGGGGTCTCTGGGATAGCGCCCTGGCTCTCTGGAGGTCCCAGAAGGGAGGTTTACTCTTCCACAAGCTTTCCACATCACTGGCCAGACATTGTCTGTTAAGAGGGGCCAGCGGAGGTGATGGTGATGAGCAGGGCATGTTATCTGGACGGGGCCACCTCTTCGTGCTCCTACACCTCCTAATTGACAGGTGGGAGTGAGAAGGACCTCTCTTCTCACTCAGCTCCAACACAACGATTTTGTGACTCTCCCACAGACTACCAAACACTTTGTGTCTTGTGTGTGTGGCTGTGTGCATACAGTATGTAAGCACACACATACACACACACACACACACACACACACACACAATACAGCAATACAGGCCCTGGAGCAGAGCCATGTCAACAGGCCTGTCTAGCTTAAGCTAAGCACAGGAAGAAACTCTTTAGATACCAGCTAAGAGCTGTCATTTGGCATCTATTACCCTACTTTCCAAAAACTTGCAGGCACAGTGCTGCAGCTGAAGCACCCTCTAAATATAGTCTGGAGAAATGGAGCATAGCCTTCAGACTGAGGGGCAGGGAAGGCTGGATCCTACCCAGAAGCCAGGGCACGGGGAGCCCCCCTCACTGGCTCTGTACTGGTCCCCCCCCCCCGGTCCATCTCCTTATGGCAGGAAGAGCCACTGTCAGTTTCCCATCTTTAAACACAACCCTATGCGGGACTGGCAGTTGCCATGTAGTTCGGCTTGGGGCCATGGTTTGGGCCCTAATCAAACATTTTGTTTGAGCAAGAATCTCCACCTCAATCAATTAAGTCCGGCAGGGTCATCAAAAAAGGAACTCTGCGATGATTTATTCATCTCAAAGGGCACTGGTGTTTTAATTAGTCGCTGGGAATCTTGTTCTGTTTTTCAGAAGTGGTTCAGTGATTGAGTTCAGCAAAGCACACAGCTCAGGTCAAAATTGGCCACTCTGTGTTGTTAAGTGTTTTCTCTCAAACACGCACACACATGTGCGCACACACACACACACACACACCTTGCATTTATGCCTCTATGTCTGTGTGTGTCTTTCCTGCTGCTCTCCTGATGTTGCTTGGAGAACATACAAAGCCTACTTTGGCCCCCATCCTTCATCCTGCGTGTCATGATTGATATTCACTCCCCTGGTACGGTCCTCCTCTGTGTCTGGGGGGGCCCCGAGGCCTAACCCTCACCCCAACCCTAACCCTCATCTCAGCTGAAGACACAGTGTCCTCATCATGGTGTTTTATTACGGTGATGGAGGAAGCTGAGGGCCGCATGGGGATCAGACCAGGACACCAATCCAAACTGGGCACGTTACACAGGTGACACCAAGCCGTTTATCTGTCCCTGGATCGCTCCACGCCCCCCCTCCCCTCCCCGCGGCCCAGTGTCTGTCCTCCTCCCCGCCCTCCCTCTGTCTGCTCTGACAGTCCCTGTCCAACCTCAAGAACCGTCAGACACATCATCTGTCTCTGCTTATCTCCAGCCCTCAGTTTTCTACGTACAGACAGGGTGTCACAACTCATCTACTCCACACCACCCCCGCCCCGTCGCCCCCCCCCCCCCCCAACCTCCTCCCACGAGCCCGCCCCCTTGGACCGCCCCTCCTTCCGTCGCCCACCAGACGATTGGAGGGCCGTGCAGTCTATTCATGCATAAGCAGACCCGACGTCTAAGAGTGTAGATTGCAGCGATTTCCGCCTGTGTTAAGTGTCCAGGGCCATCCATCAGACGAGGCTGTGTTACCGGCTGATTTATGGCTGTTTCTTCCCCGGGAGCTGAGAGGAGGCTTCCGACACACCAGTCTGTGTTTTACAGCCGGGAATCAAAATAATAAAGCGTGCGACAAAAAGAGCGAGTTCAAGGGCTTTAATTTTCATTTGGAGAGTCATCTATCAGGGCCGGTGGCAGGGAGGCAGAGATAAAACCATGTTGATGTTGTTTCATAGCCGGTGGCGGCTGGCAAGGGGGCTTGGGGGGAGGGGGAGGTGGGGGGGGGGGAGAGAGGGTTGGGGGGGGGCAGATGAGGAAGGTAGAGTTCTTTGTCAGACCGCCCGGCTTGTCCTGACTGTCCTGACCTTAACACACAGTATGCACTAAACACACAGTGTGCACACACACGCACATAAAAGCAAAGCACACCCACACACACTTACACAAACGCATGGCGGGCAACCGATTACTCTGCACATCATTGACGCTGGTGATACCCTATATCTCCACAGCAGTGATCCTCTTTGCAGTGTTGTAACATGATGACTTAATGACATGACAATCATCCGACACGATGGCCCCCCCTCTGCCTGCTGCCCCTCTGTCGGGCAGAGAACGCTATTTAACAGGCATGTAAACAGCACATCATTACACAGCATGGAAATGTTGAGCAAAGGGGGCCATTCCAATCAGCAGGAGTGCGTTTGTGTCTGGTCACCGTCCAGCCTGCCCCCTCTGCTGATGGCCCAAGAGTCCGGGTCAGTGACAACACAGAGACTGATCATGCTGATTAATACCAGCCCCCCCCCCCCCCCCCCCCCCCTGCCAAATCCCCCATCCTGTGTCATGCTTGACATTTCACCAAGCGTGCCGTCTCTCTCTCCCTCTCCCTCCCTCTCTCGCTCTGACCCTAAACGACGAACAACAAACAAAACGTCCGCCGACGTGTTTACGCTCCTCTGCCTCGTCGCCGCCCCCGCCCACCCCCCCCACGCCCACCCATCTCCCCCTCTCCCCGCTTTTTTAATCTCAACCATAATCATTCTCTCATGATGCAGAGTGCAATCAAACGTCAACGTAATTATGAAGCTGTGCCTGCAGAGACTTCCATTTCGCACAAGCCTTCTCTGTTTCTCCCGCTGTATTACCCAGCTCTGGTTCCCATGCTCGGAGAGGACGGCTCATTATCCCACAGATGGCACTGCTATCTGCTGCTAGGGTGTCTCTCTGCCTGTGTGTGAGCACAGCCACGCTCCTCAGAATCACCTTGGAATATTCCGGAACAGGACGCACTTCTTCTGGTGATGGAAGAAGGGGAGCCCTGTTTTGGTCACCCAATCTTACCCACACACACACACACACACCCACCGCCCTTAAAAAACACAGCTCATTGATGGATGGTCTGGGGGCAGGGTGTGGTCCTCACAAGGACAAGGTGAATTCTCACGCACAGCACTGGCATCACGGCACACATTCACACTCTTGCTGTAGACGTTGCTGGTGAAATCTGTGCTTACCTTTTGAAATTCACCACCAAAGGAACGAATCATGGCATGAACCATGTGTTACACATGCAGAGCATGTTCTGATTCTACTGTAGCACGCCTTTTACTGCTGTGGCTGATTAGAAGAGAGTGTGTGTGTGTGTTCTCACACTGATTGCAAAGACTACATGAAGCCTATACAGTAGACACAGTTTGGGGCTGCGAGTTTTCGTGTGTGTGTGGGGGGGGGGGCAGTTTATTGCCCGCCAGCTCCCTCTCTCTCACTTCCCTTTTCCTCTCCTCTTCTCTCCTCTGTGTGCCTTTCTCTCTTTCTCTCCTGTCTGTCCCTCTCTCTCTCTTTCTCTCCTGTCTGTCCCTCTCTCTCTCTTTCTCTCCTCTGTCCCTCCCTCTCTCTCTCTTTCCCTCCCTCTCTCCATCCGTGCTTTCGTGTGGATTTTCACATCAATCCACAATATTGTGACAGTATGCATGTCTTGCAGGAAAACACAAACACATACATACCCTGCCGGCTACCCACCCATCTACACACCCTCGACAGCACACACACACACGCGCAGAAGCAAACACCTGCAATTAACCCCAAACGCTCCTGAACAGGACTGCAGTGGGCTGTGGGAGGGGTCACTAGAGGAAGGGGTGGTGCTGTCGGTGGATGGGGAGGGTAAGGGTGGGGTGCTGGAGGGACAGACAAGCACCAGGCATCTGTTAGACTGCACCGGCCCGCCCTGGGTTATTTATTGCAGTGCTGGCTGGGAGCTCAGCGTGGCGTCTGCAAAGTGGGTCAGCATATCTACCTTCCTCCCTCCCTCGATCCCTCTCTCCTTCCCTCCCTACCGTCTCTCACTCCCCACCCTCCCTCGGTGTCTCGCCATCTCTCCCGATACCGCACTTTACCCCCCCTCCGTTCACCCCCCTCTTCCTCCCTCTGTCTGTTCCCCCATCCCATCCCCGCCCCGCCCCGCCCCCCTCCCAGGTCCTCATTGGTTTCTCTCCCTCCAATCTCTTCCGTCTCTCCACTTCGGAGAGGACGGTGACGGTGAGAGGGAGAGAGTGACAGACCAATGAAGTGAGAGAGGGAAAAGCGAAGGAGTAAGAGAGAGAGAGAGAGAGAGACAGAGAGAGAGAAAGATACAGAGATAGAGAGAGACAGACAGAGAGACAGAGAGAGAGACACAGAGACAGAGAGAGAGAGGAAGGGAGGGAGCAGAGAGAGGGAGGCTGTATTTGGGGCTGTGGAACAGACCCAGTATTAAACAGCAGGCTAACTCCACTGAAGCCCACACTCCCCCTGAGCTTCATTAGCTGCCGTCCGCTGTGATTCAGGAATCACATTAAAGATAATAAATGTGCCAGGACTCACCAGAGCACACACAAAAATACACACACGCACGCACACACACACATATACACACGCAAACACGCATACACACACACACACACACAAGCACACATGCACACAGCTACTCTTCTTATCTCGATCTATTCCCCTGTCCTACCCCCCCCCCCCCGACTCCCACACCCTCCCTCTCTCTCTCTCTTCCCGTCACCACCACACTCCCCCATCTAAACCCTCCGCCCCCCCCCCCCCCCCCCCCTCATCGCTGCCCCCCTCCCTCCAGGATCCTGTGATCATCAGAGGGCAGGCTTCCAGAGGTCCTGTGGCAGGTCCCATCATCAAGGTGTGTTTGGTCTCCCAGCCGGGGCGGGTCTGGATCTTCCCGCCTCCTGGTCCTACGGCCCTCCATGTTCCCACAGGAACCCAGATAAGTCTGCAGAGCTGCAGTGCTGATGTCAGATCATCCACAACAATCCCTTCCCGCCCTGCTCCCAGGGTCCTAATCAGACTTCAAATCCCAGAAGCCCTTGGGGCCTGGGCGGGGCCACTGTCTGCGCTCTCACACGGTTGCTAGGATACCGACAGCAGATGTTTTAATCATAAGCACCTGTGTTAAGTTTGCACCTGTTATTCTTAGAGAGGATTTTAACAACACATGTCTGCATCGTTTCTCTGATCTTAGTTTTATTCCCGGTTGACAATACCAGCTGTACACTTTGCGGTAGTGCAAACAGGAAGATCAATTCTACCACAAACAACCCAAAAGCTTTTTTTAGGCTTTCTTACTTTGCTATGCTTTTACTGAAAAACTAAAAAACTAGAGGCACTTTTGACTCCTTTCCATTTCAATGTGCTAACACTGGGTTCTAAAACAAATCAACATCACAAAACAAATCGAATCTACGCTGTGCAAAGTTTAAATGTTTCATATCCTGCTTACGGAAAACCCACACGCTGGTGTGCACCCAGCAGTGAGGATGTGATAAGGAAAAATTAAGATGCACCAGCGACTCTAGCAGCTGTTTGTTTTCCAGAAGACACCCTGCTCTTTCTCCTCCTCCTCCTCCTCTCCTCCTCCCCTCTTTCGAACATCCCTCTCTCTCTCCGACTCGCCTCAGAACAACATGGAGGCAAGGCTGGTGGGGGGGGGAGTGAAGAGAGCTGGAGAAGGGATTGCAACCAATTAAAGTGAGCGCCGCTACGCTTTGAAGAACTGCTGCACACAAGACGAAGCGGTGTGTTTGTAATCTAGCCCAGTGTCTCCCCACCGGGCTGTGCTCATCAATCCTGCCTGCAGGCGGGTGGCACAGGGGCAGAGTGGGGAGAGGCAGTGGCGCACGCCAGGGTCACTTCATCATGGCCCTGCACCAGCCGCCTGGAGACCCCCCCCCCCCCCACCCCCCCCCCCACCCCCCCGCCCCCTGGTCACTGCCAGCTTCCATCTCGTGGCGCAGGAAATGTCAGTCGTGGCTGGTGCCCACCCCTGCAGCCTGCAGCCATACTGTGACCAGACCCTGATGGATGGAATGGCTCTCTTGAATTGACCCAGGTCTGGGGTATTACTGTGTGCGTACACACACACACGTAGAGCCAGGAACCACACGAGCCATGGAGACACCAGCTCAGCCTGAGTTGTCACCATCTCTCAATCTGACACAGTGAGGCTATTTGTAGCTCCAGAGACTTCACAAAGACCAAAAGAAT